>NC_064303.1:17461376-17643313 GCF_023373825.1 Bactrocera dorsalis | reverse complement strand
ATCATTAGTGTTGCGTCAAGCGACTCTATACGTCTAAAAATAATGGTTTAAAAAGAAATTTGTAAAATTAATTAAAGAATCTATGAATATTATTAAATGTTGTTTTACCTCATGTAAATACTTACCATTTTTATATTAACAAAAAAAAAGAAAACATCTATTACCAATGTATTAGAAGACTCTATTACCGTGGATTATAAGATTGCTGAATTATATCTACCTATACTTACCCCTCTCTTATATGTATATACTTACCACTAGATTAAGCCGTTAGGTTAATTTTTAAGCTAAGCCATGAAATCCGTTTTAATAAAGAATTCACTTGTATAATAACCAGAATCGAGAACGGTCGTCTTTTTTTATCGGCATTTTTTTAAATCGCAAAGGCACAGGCAATTTCGCACGTTCATAACGAGTCGCGCATCCCAGTTAATTTAGTAAAATCTCAAAAAAGCTTGAGAAATTTTCATGGCGCCCGAGCAGGGACAATAATGCGTGGATTATAGTGAAACTGTGCATAAATTTTTCGCAAATATTAACACAAAATAATAACTAACAATAATTTTTCGTAATTGCCTGTGCATTATCTCGTGTTCGGCTGGTGGTGAAGTGAAAGTGGTCGTGAAACAGAATAAGAAAATATATCTAATCTAATAGCAAGAGAAACGGAATACGTGTGAATCTACATACAAACATAAGTGACGGAGTATACATACATGCGTTCAAGTACCTAAGATTTAAAAAGAAAAAACAAAAAAACAAAACCAAAGTAACACCTACCACACATACTTACCCATCAGTGAAAAAAAAAAGAAAAAAGAGAAAAATATATACATATATAATATCTATATATATAAAGATATAAAGCCGAAAAAGCAGAAAAAGAAAAGTGCGTGAGAAACGACAACGATTAAACGGATAATTACAGTGGAGTGCGCAATTAAAGTCAAGGCTTAAAATACATTTACATATATCTCTAAAAAGTGCAGTAAAACCAATAAAACCGCTAAAGTGCTGGTCTGTGCAGTTATAATTTCTGTAAAGAAATTAATATAAAAAATATATATATACGTATACATATATGTGCATATATATACCGATAAGTGCTGCTGTGCTGTTATAAAAAAAAAAAAAAATCCGAAGTTGCTGTTCGGTGCAACAAAGTAAAGAACATTATATTGATTCCGCACGGGTCTGCGTCAAAATCGTCATCATCGCTGCTGCTGCGTCAACGCTAACATTCGCTGCGCTGCTACGTCAACTTTAATCCACTGCGTCAACATCGTCATCATCGCTACTGCTGCGTCAACGCTAACATCCGCTCTGCAATCTCGACGGTACATCCACTGCTGCTGACACTTCGTGGGAATGAGCTGCAATTGCATCGTTTGCAAAAGGGAAGTGAACGCAGGCAAACCGCCGACGCATTCACAACAGGTAACGAGTGCGAATCACTGAAAGTAGTGCGAATCAAAGAAAAAGACAAGTACGAAAATTAAAAACAAAACAAAGAGCAAGTGCACACTTTCAGTTTTTGGCTCTCCCTCCTTTCATTTGACATACGTATATATTTATATTATTGAATGTATTTATCTTATCATAATATTCAAACACGTATATATACATACATATGCATTTGTGCATCTATGCATCTGAGTGAAAGGGGGATTCTGGGATTTGCGGTAGCAATTTTAATTGAACATTAAGGTGCGACACCTTTATATATTGCAAACTAAGATTTTTAAACGAAATAAAGTTTTACAATCCGGTTCTTTGAAAAAATTTCTCGTTAAAAAAAAAAAAAAAATTTTCAAGAACGTTCAACTGTGCTATTGCTCATCTTTGCATACCTCATCGGTTTGGCTTTCGTATACCTGGTAATCGATACTATTTTTTTTTATCGTTCTCGCAACCGATTCCAAATATATTTGTTGCCAACCATTATTGCTATTGGTTTGGCTTTCGTATATTTGGGAATCAATATTTATATATTTCTCGTTTTGCTATCGATTCTTAGTATATCTGTTGCCAACCTTTAGAGTCTTTTTTCGGAAATTTAACAAGCAAAAATGAGCAAGCCAAAGCCAACTATCGCCAACCTCTCTCCAAGTAAGGAGTTAATCGACTTAAAGTCATTAAAGCGTCAAAGGACGGTGGCGAAAAGTAGCATTTTGCGCATAAAAACGGGTCTTCTAGAAAAAACTATGTCATTAGATCCAATCGAATTGGAATGTCGTCTTGATATACTAAACTCACATAGTGAGAAATTGATGAAATGTCAGTCTAAAATTGAAGAGATTGATGAAGACGATATGGCCCGAGGGGAGTTAGAGGACATAATTGTAGAAACAAAATCTATAATTAAAACAATTTTGGCCAAAAATAGAACATCTATTGCTGAAACATCATTCGTAACTTCTCACAGCTCAAGGCTCCCCAAAATGAATTTGCCGAAATTCAAGGGAGAATATTCGGAATTTAAAAATTTCATGAGTTTGTTTGAGAGTTTGGTTCACAATGATCCAAACATCCCAGATATTGAAAAATTTAACCATCTGGTTAATTGTCTATCTGGGGAGGCTCTGGGCACGGTAAAGGCGTTTCAAATGTCGGATGAAAATTATCCGAAGGCGTTGGCAAGTCTCAAAAAGGTTTACGACAATAAATGTTTGATTTTTTTTAATACGATTTCAAAACTGTTTGAGCTGCCAACTATTCCTAAGCCTTCAGCCCCTTCATTGCGCGCGATGATTGATGAAGTGTCGGCTGTATATGACTCATTGCTATCGCTGGGCGATGAAAAACAAATCACAAATGCGATAATTATTCACATAGTCATGACAAAAGTTGACTCTGCCACCCGATCAAAGTGGGAAGAACAGCTGGATTACGACAAGTTACCATTGTGGAAGGATTGTGAAGCTACCTTAAATAGACGATACCAGCACCTATCAGCTGAAGGCGCATCATCTTCGAGGACGAGACCCATAGCAGCAGCCAGCGCGAACCACGTGAAACAGCCTCATATGAATGGAACGAAGTCCGCTTTAGTTGCAGCGAATACAAAGCAGCCGACATGCCAGCAGTGTAAATCGAAGGACCATTATTTAACAGCTTGCCCCAGTTTTAAAACTCTCTCTGTTCAACAGAGATTTGAGTTTGTCAAATCGGTGCCCTTATGCATAAATTGCTTGCGTAAGGGACATACGGTATCCAAATGCAGAGCGGATCGATGTCGCGTGTGTAATCGGTCCCACCACACACTACTGCACCAGTATCCTGTATCCTTCGCTGCTGAACCTCATCCGCAACCAACAACAACTACACACGCAATGCATACAATAAGTATGCCTGATCGGGTAATGTTGGCAACAGCAGTTATTCTGGTGAGATCAAGCTGTGGAGAGTACCTGCCCGCAAGAGCCTTACTGGACTCAGGAAGTCAAGTCAATTTTATGACGGAGGATTTGGCCCAAAAACTGCGGATTCGACGTCAAAACAGGACTTTAAATATTATAGGTATTGGAAATTCAAGTACAAAAGTCGGGGCCAAATTAAGCGCATTTGTGAAGTCGCGCGTAAATAATTATGAATTTTCGGCGGAATTCTGGATTATGCGATGTATTTCGGCTAATCATCCAGACCATACCATTAATATTAATGGTTGGAAAATTCCGCACAATATTAAATTGGCGGATCCAGAATTCCAAAAATCTCAAAAGATCGATATGTTATTAGGGGCGGAAACCTTTTTCGATTTATTAGCGGTTGGTCAAATTAAAAGTGGCCCTAATCAACCAACGCTACAGAAAACTCTTTTGGGATGGATTGTTTCTGGCAAATATGTCAGCAGTCTTAGTCCTCCTCCCGAAGTAAATAGCACATTATGCCAAACTGAAGAAGACTTAACGTCAATAGATTCAGTAGTCCAAAAATTCTGGGCTCTGGAGGAACTTCCTTCAGAAACAATTGGCAACAAATTCACACCTGAACAAAATGAATGTGAACAATTTTTCGTCAATACAACTGAAGTATTACCTTCAGGAAGGCTTCAAGTCAGAATGCCCTTTAAAGCTGACCGTAAGTTACTCGGTCACTCCTATGAAATCGCAGTTCGGCGGTTTCAGGCCCTGGAGAGGAAAACATTGAAAGATCCAGAACTTCGTAAAATGTATCTGGACTTCATGAATGAGTATAAAGCGCTGGGTCACATGAGCCCAACAAATAATAAGATCCCGAGTGAACCACACTATTTCATTCCGCATCAGTGTGTTTTGAGGCCCGAAAGCACAACAACAAAATTACGAGTTGTCTTTGATGCGTCGAGTCGTACTTCTTCTCAAATTTCATTAAATGAACTTTTGATGGTAGGTCCAACCATCCAAGAAGAATTATATTCAACTCTTCTTCGTTTTCGCTTACATAAGTATGCACTAACAGCGGACATTACTAAAATGTACCGTCAAATAATCATGCATGAAGAAGACCGAAATTGTCAGCTTATTGTGTGGAGAGAGCATCCTTCTGAGCAAATTCAAATTTTTCGTCTTAACACCGTAACATACGGCACTGCGCCTGCTCCATTTCTCGCAACACGGTGTTTACAAATGCTCAGTGATGCTAATACAACTAAATACCCACTCGGTTCATTGGCCATTAAAAGAGACTTTTATGTTGATGACTTATTAACAGGATCTGAAAATTTTGAGTCTCTAGATCTTATAAGAAGCGAAGTAGTTAAAATATTAAACTCGGCCGGATTCACCTTAACAAAGTGGTTTTCGAACCACCCTAAATTTTTCGACAGTAATTGTACTGAAAAGTCATTAAGCTTCAATGACAAAAACTCAACTAAAACACTAGGAATCCATTGGTTGCCGAAAGAGGATTTGTTTCGATTTGTTTTGGATGCCAATTTTCATGATCTGCGAGCTACTAAACGAAACATACTATCAGTCTCTGCTCGCCTTTTCGATCCTCTTGGATTATTAGCCCCACTAGTTACCAAAGCAAAAATCTTATTGCAAGAGCTTTGGATCCAAAAACTAGATTGGGATGAGTCGATTCCATTGCGCCTTGATACTAGCTGGCAGAATTTCAAAGCCAACCTACTGCAGCTGTCATCAATTAGCATTCCTCGATACGTAAATCTAGAGTCGAGTGCTATCTGCCAAATACATGGCTTCTCCGACGCTTCAATAAGAGCGTACGGATGCTGCATATATATACGAAGCCAATCTGCTAGTGGTGTCAAATGTATGCTGCTTACTGCAAAATCTAGAGTGGCTCCGCTGAAGACCAAGTCTCTTCCGCGTCTCGAGCTCTCGGCAGCACATCTTCTTGCCAAATTATGGTCACGAATTGCGCCAATGTTGAATCGACAATTTGAAAAAATTATATTTTGGACAGACTCTGAAATCGTATTGCATTGGGTAAAAACGCATCCATCGTCATTACAAACCTTTGTTGCAAATAGAGTGTCTGAAATCCAAGAATGGACTGACAATATAAATTGGCGACATGTGCCAACAAAACAAAATCCTGCGGATCAAGTGTCTCGGGGTTGCAACGTGGATGAATTGAATAATTCAATATGGTTTGGCGGTCCACAGTTCCTCCTAGAAGACCCCGCTTTATGGCCAATTAACACTCATTTCCAGCTCTCCCCAGACGATGAAGCATTAGAGAAGAAGAAAAATACTTTCACACTAGCCATAAATGTGAAAGAGAATTCACTATTAAACCTTATCGAAAAATTTTCTTCTCATCAAAAATTGCTTCGTGTGGTTGCCTATCTATTACGGTGGATTAGACGACCAAAAATACCTACGGAGGGAAGGGACCTGACATCTGACGAATTACATTTGAGTTTTTTAAAAATTGTTCAGGTGATTCAACATTCAGAATTTGCGAATGAAATCCAAAAACTCACGAAAGGCACCACGCTACCCGCAAACCTGCAAAAACTGAATCCGTTTTTGCATGAGTACTCGGATATGTCGCTTTCATTCAAATTAATCCGAGTAGGAGGTCGCCTTTTAAATGCACCTCTCCCATACGATGCCAAATTCCCATTATTACTAAATAAGAATTCGCACTTCGTTATTAATTATTTACGGTTCCTGCATTTTCGGCATCACCACGCAGGGGCAAAAGCGTTGGTTGCGCTTCTTCGAGAACGCATATGGCTGATCAATGCAAGAGAAGCATGCAGTAGAACCGTTAGAAACTGTACACACTGCTTTCATTATAAGCCGAAGTTGCAAACCCAAATAATGGGAAACTTGCCAGTCGAAAGACTTCGAGCGCTACGACCCTTTCTTATATGCGGCGTAGATTTTTGTGGTCCAATTTATACTACATTAAAAATACGCGGTCGACCACCCGTAAAAACCTATATCGCAGTTTTCGTTTGTTTCACGTCTAAAGCTGTACACTTAGAATTAGTTTCTGACTTATCAACTAATTCCTTTATTCTCGCCCTAAAAAGGTTCATTGGTCGCCGAGGGATGCCACAGACGATATACAGCGACAACGCAACCAACTTCGTCGGCGCCGATCGCAAGTTGCGCGAACTCAAAGAGGCGTTTCTGTCCCAGTCTCCGGAAGTAATGGAATTAGCCGCCGAAGAAGGGTTCAAGTTCGCCTTTATACCACCGAGGGCGCCGCACTTCGGCGGGTTATGGGAGGCGGCAGTGAAATCCGCCAAACACCTCGCCGTGCGCGCAATGGGCAACGTGCTGCTCACCGCCGAAGAGCTAGGAACACTGCTGGCCGAAGTGGAGGCCATCCTCAACTCGCGGCCCCTCGCACCGTTGAGCCAGGATCCCAACGACGGCGAAGCATTGACTCCAGCACACCTGCTAATAGGGTGCTCCCTCCGAGCCTTACCACCGGCGCAAGTGTCAACGGACCCAATTCGCTATTGCGAGAGATGGCAACTTGTTTGCTGTCTCAAGCAACAGTTTTGGCGACAATGGTCCAAAACGTACATTACCAGTCTTCAGGAGCGCAACAAATGGCTGCACCCGAAACGCAACCTGCAGCCCGGCGATCTCGTCCTCGTCCACGAAGACAACACGCCACCGCAGCAGTGGGCACTAGGACGAATCGCCGCAACCGTAGAAGGACGAGACGGAAAGGTGCGAGTGGCAGACGTGGCAACCAAGGCAGGCACCATTAAGCGCCCTATTCACAAGCTAGCCCTGCTGCCTATCGAAGTTGAAGGATCATGATCCTGTCAAGGTGGCCGGTGTTGCGTCAAGCGACTCTATACGTCTAAAAATAATGGTTTAAAAAGAAATTTGTAAAATTAATTAAAGAATCTATGAATATTATTAAATGTTGTTTTACCTCATGTAAATACTTACCATTTTTATATTAACAAAAAAAAAAAAGAAAACATCTATTACCAATGTATTAGAAGACTCTATTACCGTGGATTATAAGATTGCTGAATTATATCTACCTATACTTACCCCTCTCTTATATGTATATACTTACCACTAGATTAAGCCGTTAGGTTAATTTTTAAGCTAAGCCATGAAATCCGTTTTAATAAAGAATTCACTTGTATAATAACCAGAATCGAGAACGGTCGTCTTTTTTTATCGGCATTTTTTTAAATCGCAAAGGCACAGGCAATTTCGCACGTTCATAATGAGTCGCGCATCCCAGTTAATTTAGTAAAATCTCAAAAAAGCTTGAGAAATTATCAGTTGGTTATAATTGATCTATCCCGCTCTTCATTGACAGGAACGGTGTAACCAGCTTCATTTCGAAAGGAGTACGGACCGGTGATTGTCAATTTAAGTGAAAGGAATGATTGTGCATGAATAATTTAGTTATTATTTTCTTCGAACCAGAATTGACAGCGTTATTTATTTATTGCACCGATCAAAATGGAAGTGTGTCTCAGCGGAGAAGGTGTTTTTATTAAGAAAATCGTTATCATTTTCAAGTTTTTTCAAGGCAAAATCAGCAAATTCAGAACGTTTACGTTGGTTCAATGGTTTCAGTTCTTGAAGTGAGAGAATTTTTTAGAGATGCAAGCTCAAATCCTTTCTCAAAATCCGCGAGGTTGTGGTTTGTGATAGTCAAAATTCTTGGGAACGGTTTGGAATTGTCAAATTCAGCAACACTTGTTTGAACGACAGCAATAACTTCATTACTTCGAACGGCTCTTTGTCATAATGCACTTGTACATTATGTAAAGAAAATGTACGATCGAAATTTTCAAAAATTCGACGAATAGCGAGCATAGGTGGATTATTACGACCATAAATAGCAAAGCATTCAATAAGTTACAATTGGCGAACGACTATTTTGAAAATAAAATAGAATAATTTGTCTTTTCGTGAAGAAATTGTAAACATTAATGAATAAAATGAAAATAAATTACTGACTATGACATAATATACGTGCATATATTTATATAACGGGTGATTTTTTTGAGGTTAGGATTTTCATGCATTAGTATTTGACAGATCACGTGGGATTTCAGACATGGTGTCAAAGAGAAAGTTTGCTCAGTATGCTTTGACATTTCATCATGAATAGACTTACTAACGAGCAACGCTTGCAAATCATTGAATTTTATTACCAAAATCAGTGTTCGGTTCGAATTCGGTTTATCGACAAATTTTGTTCAGCGATGAGGCTCATTTCTGGTTGAATGGCTACGTAAATAAGCAAAATTGGCGCATGTGTGGTTTGTACGCTGGTGGAATCATTGGACCGTATTTTTTCAAAGATGCTGTGGACGCAACGTTACGGTGAATGGCGATCGCTATCGTTCGATGCTAACAAACTTTTTGTTGCCAAAAATGGAAGAACTGAACTTGGTTGACATGTGGTTTCAACAAGATGGCGCTACATGCCACACAGCTCGCGATTCTATGGCCATTTTGAGGGAAAACTTCGGACAACAATTCATCTCAAGAAATGGACCCGTAAGTTGGCCACCAAGATCATGCGATTTAACGCCTTTAGACTATTTTTTGTGGGGCTACGTCAAGTCTAAAGTCTACAGAAATAAGCCAGCAACTATTCCAGCTTTGGAAGACAACATTTCCGAATAAATTCGGGCTATTCCGGCCGAAATGCTCGAAAAAGTTGCCCAAAATTGGACTTTCCGAATGGACCACCTAAGACGCAGCCGCGGTCAACATTTAAATGAAATTATCTTCAAGAAGTAAATGTCATGAACCAATCTAACGTTTCAAATAAAGAACCGATGAGATTTTGCAAATTTTATGCGTTTTTTTTTTAAAAAAGTTATCAAGCTCTTAAAAAATCACCCTTTATAAATGGTGTATATATACGAGTATTTCTATACCAAACTTAGCCGAGAAATTGTCTTGCCTTACAACTTGACACACTTTGTCAGTGTTAAGTTAACTGAACGAAATAAGTTTCCGTTCACAATAAGACAACAAAAAACTTTTCATGCTAATTTACTTAAAATGTTGCTCAGTTACGGCCAAATAGTGCTAGTTAGCATAGTTATCGCAGTACTGCGTCCAGCGCCTTACGATATGCTACAATTTAATCAAATACAAACTGGTAGCCAAAATAAATTCAAGTATTTGTTTTGCATATCTAACTGTGCATTTTCACACACTTTCGGATTGGCTGCTTTCTCAAGCAAATTCCGTTTGACTGCTGATTAAAGGTAAAACTGAGATTTTACCAACATTTCGTTGGCATTTATGCAGCTCAGCCTTTAAACTGCCCGCTAGGCGAATTTGTCTGGCAACAAGCAACATTCCGACAGACGCGAATTTATATCTTAAACGTGTATATAATATGTATGTATGTATATATACATATATTTCATAAATGAAAAACTTTTTAACGTATCATTTTCTGCTTTTTATAAGTTTATACTTTCACGCAAGTGCTGTTCAAGCACAGTTTCGGACAGCTTTCAGCGAATTAAAGTAAACAACGAAACAAAAAAAAAAAAACAAAAACTAAAAAAGTATGAAGATCAAAGTAAAAGAAAAAGCGCGAAACTTTATTTATATTAAATAATAACTTCAGCTGCGTTCCAGCAGCGTATGTGTGGGTTGGGGTACGCGTGTGCCATGGCGTATGCGTGACTACGTTTTTACGAGTATACATACAGGGTAGGCCATTTAAAGTTGACCCATCTGGCAACGCTGTAACTTTTAACAGCGCTGACAAATCGGCTAATGTCATACCGCGTTAGAAGCGTCATTCGAAGACAATTTATACCATGGAACAGTACACTCCAAAAGAACGCGCTGAAATTGTTCAGCTTTATATTCAAAATAACTTTTCAATTGTGTTAACTCAACGTGCGTTTCGCAAAAAAAATAAAGTGAAAAGTGCTCCAGTTAAGAACACAATTAAGTCTTTATACGCAAAATTTGTGAACACCGGTAATCTCAGTAATGCCAGTCATGCATCCAGACAACGCACAAGACGTTCTGATGAAAATATCGAAGCTGTACGAGCCAGTATTGAGGAGACTCCATCGACATCGAGTTATCGCCGCTCTCAGGAATTAGACATCTCTCGCACCACTCTCCGACGCATAATTCATAAAGATTTGAAGATGTTTCCATACAGCTCGACCAACAATCAATTTATTGCGACCATTTTTCCCCGGGCGATTGATATCGAAAAATGGTGATGTTGACTGGCCACCGAGATCACCAGATTTGACGCCACCAGACTTTTATTTGTGGGGTTATTTGAAATCCAAGGTATACGCTAATAAGCCAAAGACCTTAGCTCAACTGAAAGCCAACATTCGACGTGAAACATCCGAAACATTGGCCAAAATCATGGAAAATGTCGAAAAAAGAGTGCATTTAGCTGTCAAAGCTAAAGATGCCCATTTACGCGATCTAATTTTTAAATATTAGCTGAAACAAATCCCCTTGGACCAAAATAAATTATTTTTGAAATGAACAAAAAACATTGTTTTCTTTTGTTCTTTTTTTATGGGTCAACTTTAAATGGCCTACCCTGTATATATGTATGTACATACATATGTATATACATATATATGAATGTGTGGGTTTACGCAATCGGACAGGTGTATAACGGTTGCGGCGAAATCGGCAAAGCAGGAAAAGCGCAAGTACCGTTATAGCGATGGAAGGACACTTGTGGCCCAGTATTTTCACAGAAAAAATTACAAAAACAAATTAAAAAAAAATTAGAAAAAAAATCTAGAAAGAAAGTAAAAAATAAAATCAAGAAAAAATAAAAAAAAACGTAACCGCTGTCATAAAAAACTGAAAGTTGATTTTCAAAAAGTGGAACAAAACAAATTTGTTTTGCTTTATTTTTCTTCCATGCTTTTTCGCTCTTCTGCGTATTTGATTCCTTTACCAAGCAAGCAACATTTGTGTTTATTAAAAAATTCCAAGTATACAAGAAACTTTTTGAAGCTACAACAAATCCAACAACCCACCCAGCTGAAAAAAAACACTTATGAGGGGCAGGCGGTGTGTATATCGCTGCATAACTGTCTGTGCGGCATCCGCGCTGGGCGGTGGCGCATGCGTACACAAACAAAAGTACTGTAACGTGTTTACCCTGAAGTGTGTGTGTATCTGTCTACGAAATACTTTAGCTTTGCTTTGTTGTTTCTATTATATTTTCAATGAACAAACTTTTGCCAATGCTTTCCTCAGCAGCACAGGTGTTTCGCCGGCGGCTCTCTCTCTAATTTTATACACTTTATTTGTGGGTTTTTTGTTTTTATTTTGTTGGATTGGTCTGCCAAAAATTGATGATGGTTTTTTCCTTTCTATGTCTACCTTCTAATATTCTATTCTCGAGTAATGCGTTTGTTTACTTTTTGTGGCACAGGTTGTTGCACCGGATATAGGACATATTAGCCGGAATGCCCATCTTTTTTACTAAGAAATATCAAATATTCTAATCTTCTGTCACTTGGTAAAATGATGACCACTTTTGCAAAGGTCTAAATCGAATACTTGGAAAAGGGCCGAACGGTCAGTAATACCACTAGGCAGATTCGATAGCGGATTAAAAAAAAAACATTTCATTTGGTGAAGAAAAAACTGCACGTTCTTAATGACAACACATCTGCTCACAGTTCTGTCATCGTTTTGGTCAAATTTGACTAAAAACTGGCCCCTCCCAAATATTTATTCTCCAAAATTGTTGATGTACGACTTATTTTTGTGCTAAAACATGAAAAAAATTAACGGACAGAGATTCATGCCGCATAACTTTCTTATATCGCATCATGAAGCGCTACCTGTAATTTGTATATTTCTGGAAAACATAGTTTCATTGGAGGATTAAAGGAGGTGCGTCATCACTAGTCAAGATATCGAGCTCAAATGAAAAAATTGTTAAGAAATAGATCACATTTTTTTTTTAATTTTCATTTTTTTGGTGGAAGGCTAAGTATCTACTTATCAAACTGTTCTACCAATTAGGAAAGACTCACGAAGAGAGACACAACTTCAGCTTATAGCGAAGTACTCTATAAAAGCTTGGCGTATTCGACAGCATCAGGGAGTATAGCGTCATCTCTCGAATGGAATGGAAACAGGTTACTGTGGTCATCTCCACAATCTTCTCCAAAGTGTGAGGGTTACGAATGGTACAATGGGCTCCACAAGCTCATCAGATGTGTACCATGGGCGATCCTTTACAAGACGGTAAGAGAAACTAAATAGAAATTTTTGGACTACGCGAATTGACATTAAAAAAATATTAAAGTATTCCAAACCGTCACTATCCACACAAATCTGTATGGTAATACGGACAATATCCAACCGAATTCTGTCTCTTGAAACCTTAACGGCAAGCGCTGATACTGCTAAATGCGTAGTCCGTCAGTCCCTTTAGGGACCAAGGTAGTTATAAGCTATGAGTGAGAAAGCGTGGTGTCGAAGAACCTCCCAAAGGATGTCAAAGCTAATGTCACTGATGTTTCAGATGCCGTATGTATGCCAGAAAGGGACGGTCAAATGATAATGGAAAATTACCGTGTTATATCGGCCATGGCGAATTCTGAGGGCGGTTCGTCGATTGCCGATTCCGTTTTCAGTCTAGGTCGGGAGGTCGAATACCATGAGGGCACTGAACTAGCGCTTTTGGAGACAACCCTGAAGGATGAGATTTCCTCCAGTTAAGTTCCAACAGACAGGCTCTGCCAATTTCCTGCTTCGTCTAGAACTAGACGGAGTCGAAGTCGTTCTGAATAAGGAACACCCTAGAAAAGATGGACGACATGTTTCCAGGATCCTTGACGTGCTTATGAGGACTTAACATCGTTTTGAACCACTATCTTGTGGTATCGAAGATACGTGCCGCCTCTGTACAACAAAGCACGCTCGTCAAAAAGCACACAGAAGGTACGATGTCGAGAAACTACTATTGCAAACAACAGCGAAATGGTTTTTCACTCGACTTGCACTCCCGGTCTGTGAGAACGCTCATATGCGACTCGGTATAGGGGAACTGTGGACGGCATTTCAAGCTCCTTACGTACAGCTGCAAGCGAAACCATTGGTTTTCGTAAAAGTCGAAAGAACATATGCTGTCATTGGGACTGTCATGCTGCAGTGGAGAGAGAGTGAACTGCCTACCTCGTAATGCTGCGATCGACCACAACACGAGCGGGATGGGAACGATACCGGCGTTTTGAAGAGAGAGGCTACATGCCTATGCAACCAAGAAAAGAAAGAGGCTGAAATGCGGGAGTATGAAGAGCTTAATGGGCTGACCCACAGAGATATTGCTCGAAAATTCTACGAAAAGTTACGGCGACTACTGGAAGGTTTCAAGACCGGAGCATACTCTTGTAGGTCTCAAAGTGGCTGATGAGGTTCGAATTGCAATTATCCCCCTAAAGAACAACCACGCGGCGAGGATCGATGGATTACCAGCCGAGCTACTCGAAAACGGCGGCGAAGAACTAATAAGGAGCATGCACTAGCTTTTGTGCAGTACATGGTCGAATGAAAACATGATCGAGCATTGAAACCTAAGTGTGGTCTGCCTAATTCACAAAAAAGTGGATTCCACAATCTGCGTCAAATACAGTGGGACAAGGCTCCTTAATATCTAATAATAAGGTCTTATCGCGCGTAGTATTAGACTGAAGTCCACCGTCAACAAACTGGTTGAACCTTATCAGTGTGACTTTAGAGCTAGAAAAACTGCTATGGAAAAAGTTTTCACCATGCGCCAGATCTTGTAAAAGATCCGTGAAAGGAAGATTTAGACGCACCACCTCAGTGTAAGGCTGTTTAAGCCGATATTGAGAAGCGCCAGAAGCTGCGTAAGGAGAGAAAAGGCTCTCTCCGAGCTGTTCAGTACCAAGCGTGGTTTCCATCAAGGATACTCCCTATCGTGTGGCGATAGATGAAATTTATTTTCTAAATATTTAATATATTTTCAAAGAACAGATTTGCTAACCTAATTTAAATTTTTCCAAACAGGAAAAACCAAACTATTATTATTTCGTTTTTTCGATCCGTTATTTTAGTATATAATATTTTTTCTATAAAACCACAATTCTATATTTATGCATGTCGCCTCGAAATTGTTTCCTCTTAACTACAACTTTCAATGTTCTGGAAATATTACTTGAATATGCCAAATGAAAAGTTTAAAGCGGATTCCGGTTCTTCTGCTGCAACATTTTCTTTACCTCAGCACCGTTATATTGCTTTGTTTAGAGTTTGGCCAGCACGCTTATGTATACATAATAGTAGTCAGCCTCCCTAGCGTTTCTTACAGATTTTTTGCAACTTTGATGGCCACAAAGCGGGGTAATAAAATGTATACAAAGATTTGTGTGAATGTGTGTGTGTGTATCACAGGTAGCATGCATACATATAGAGACAAATATCTGCATAAATTCGGTTTTTATTTTTGCTTGAAATTTTCCTATTTACGTGGGTGTGTGCGTATGTATGCGTGCGCTTGCGGTCTAACTTTGCGATAAGGTGACGGAAATTTCAGCAGGAAATATGGAAAAGTTGAAACTTCTTGTTACGCATTTCCGGCCATCCGTTGCAACTATCTATCCACAACTATTTTTTCCACCAACTTTCTTGCTTCGTGCTGCTTTTTTGTTGTGTTGCCCGTTGCACTTTCTGGTTGCAGCCTCCAGCTGCTTGCATTTTTCTTACAGTTTTACATATACCTATATATAGTGCACTGGCTCACAATACCTTTAGCTTACTTGTTTTATTATATTTTGTTTAAGTCTTTGTTGTTGCTTGCTTGCGGTTAAAATAGCCGACTTATGCGTGCTTTTATTTTATTTTATTTTGTTTTTTTGTTCAGATTCTCTGCGTTTTTGATTCATGCTCATGAACTTAACAGACTTTTTGTGTTACATATCCTTTTGCAAATTTATCAAAGTACTTTGTAACATTTTTTGGTTGGTTACTTACTTTTTATGCATCGTGGGCTCTGGCTAATTTAAGAAGTCTTTGTTTAAAATAAAGGAATAATACTGTAAAAAATAAAATGTTCTTAAGTAAGATATTTCAAATATCTATTTGCTTAAAACAGTAATTCTTATGGGCTGATCTATCCCAAGGTTCCTTACTTTCTTAAAAAAAAAAGTACAGAAACTTTAAATTTAATGGGGAATGTTTATTATGTTTCGAAAGAAGAACATTTTTTGGCATTTATTTTTTGTAGTTTATCGCTTTCAAATGTTAGCCTATAGACTTTAGACTTTACAAAATCCCAAAGGAAACTGACTAACGGTGTGATATCAAACGATCTTGCCTAAACGTGAAATTATTTTCTCACCGAAGTTTTCTCTCAATAAATCCATAATATTTCCATTGTTTGATGCAATGCGTAGGAAATGGTGCCGTACCATGACAAGATAACGGTCGCCATTGACGGTTATGTTCCCATCATTTTTATAATATAGGCCGATTTTTTCTGAATGAAGTGGCAGTTCTTGAATATCTTCAGGTTGTTCTTCGTTCCAAGTGCGGCAATTTAGCTTGTTTAGTTCGCTGAACAATATTTGACTCGAAAACATTGGATTCACTTGGAACTTTTCAAGAGCCCATAGAGCGAAGCTTTGTCGCTTGAGAAGGACGAGCGGCTTCAGTTCTTGCACAAGCTGTATTTCGGACGCAATTTAAGATCTTGACGCAAAATTCAATCAAATCTTCGTGTACACTCTCAGCTACGTCTGCTCTATTTTCTTCACTTTTCATGATGAACTGTCAAACAATACGGAAAAATAACATATTAGCTTGAAACGACTAAAGCGTGATCTGTCAAAAAGGCTATAGAAAAAGGTACCTCTAATTTGATCACTGGCTAGAAAGTGAGTGGAAATAATAATCAAGCGACAAATAAAAATTATATTTTCTGATAAATTGACGGGATAGTTTTTAGTGGAAAAAATTCCTCAGGTTGGCTTAAAAAATCTTAATTATTTTTTAGGTCATTACCTGACAAATACATATATCCAGCCGTTTTGCTGAAATTTTCCTCACCGGTACTCAAAACTGCGTTTCGAGAAAAAAAGTTTAAGTTTTTGGGCACCAATTGCACTGAGTTAACAAATTCTTCAAAGATCTAGTTAACATTTTTTAGGAACATGCTCATCCGTTACATCAAAAAAATCGATATTCTGATATTCCCAAGGGGATATGATCCCTTAAATTAATGCTTGATATGATATTAATTAAATCACATCTTTTGGACTGATTGTTAATAATATAAATTAATGCTTTGGTTTCACCTGAATATTTTTACAAGCAAAACTTCTTAGTAATTTTAAAGCCAGTCTTGATCCTTGACTGCAAATTCAGATGACGTCTGCCGTTATGCGTAAATTGCTGTTAAAATTCGGGATTTGGCAACTTTAGTGTAGCAATCTACCAAATCACAACTTTGTCGTAATGTTCGACATATTTTGTGTCATACCTGCTCAGCTCGTTTTGACAGAGCAGCGCTATTTAAGCTGTTTACAGTTACTTAAAATATTCATCTCGACTAAATGATGGGAGTAAATCGGGACCATTTTATTGCGAATAATTTTTAAAACTTTCGACATTATGCATTAGCACAGCAACGAAGAATTATATTAAATTCTGGCGATAAAGCTCCATCAAGGACTAGTGTTTATCGAAGATATCGTGAATTCAGTCGAGGTCGTAGATCACACCACAGAAAAACTTATGAAGATCGTAAACAATCAGTTGTTATTCCAGTTCGTGCACAAACTGATATTGCAACATCGACATGTGACCTACCATAAGATTGAGAAAACTGTAGACATTAGTGTGACCAACATATGTACTTTTAATATTGCATGAACATTTAGCTGTAGCAAAAAATTTTTCCACTTTGGATCCCACAAAATTTGTCAATCGCTCAAAAACTGCGCGGGTCGACTAGTCGAGAGAAATGTTAACAAAATACGATAGAGGTATTTCGAGACACGTCTATGACATCGTGACAGGATGCGTGGATTTACGCGTAACTGTATGGGTGTTTCAAGATTAGCCGATCCCAACAAATCGCTGCATGTTTTTTGGAAAAACTGAACATGTTGCAAATAGTAAATTCTAAGTCGAAGGCGGGTCACTCTTAACCACAATAATGCTATCTCTGACTCATCGACTGAAACAACTATTTTGAGCAATCAAAACATCGATTTGATAAGTCATCCGCCGAGAAGTTCTGACTTGGCACCGAACGATTGCTTTTTAATGCCGTTCGTAGAAAACAAACTCAAACTTCAACATTTTTCGACACTTGAACAGGCGGTTGATGCGTTTAAAAGGTATGTTTTGTAGATACCCAATCAGAGTGGCAAATTTCTTCGGCAATTGGTTCAACACATGCAAAAGTGTATAAATCTTAGTGCAGAATATTGTGAAGAAAAATAAAGATATTATCGATCATTAAAATGTGTTTTCGAATATCGAAATATAAAAGGAGACCTACGTATGTAGTTCTGAATGGAGATGTAGAAATAATAGGTCGTTACATTTTAATCAATCGTTGATACTTGGCTTTGACCAGTCACCGGTAGTATAATTATGTATAATAGTCCAACGTTTCTAGCTTCGAACATTATGTTGCTTTGGATGCGCTTACTTTGAAGCCTCTCTAGACTCTTCCGCCCAACTTTTGCTCCAACTATCGTCTTTTTAATTTCAAATTTGCCCTTATCACTTAAACTTACTTTTTTTTAAATTGTCAAGATCGAGATCATAACTTATCAAGACGCGGCGACACCGAATATAAGGACGTCAGTTTGTATGGATGACTTCTTAAAGAAAATACGGATAATTTGTGTGGTACCTTAAGGAAAGTTACAGAGCATCTTTTTGTGATAATAATGTACCCTTTTGACGATGATTGGTAAATTTGAGTAAATAATAGGCGGAGAGTATGATATGTTTTCTAACAAGCAATATGTACGGGGTCCTTTTTTCTTATTTCTGAAATAAGTTAAAAGACTAATTCACAACTGCATAAGTAATCTATAAAACACGGATAATTTTTAATCATATAGCTTGCACCTAATCTCAAAATCGATATCAAATAAAATCAGACTCTGTCTAAGATAAGCCTACATTTATTTTTATAAATGTTATTAGCTATTTTTTTTTTTACGTGGAGCTCAGATATTTATACAAGCATACATTCACACATTTACATTTATTTGTGGTTATATGTATTTAAAATCATCTGATAGACTATTTTGGCGATTTCGTTAATGGCAGAACTTGTTGCAATGTCACACACACACAGCTACCAGAGCACGCACACATACATGCGCACTCACTTTGGTGAGCGCAAACATTTGCTTGAAATCAGCAACGAACGTGTGCGTACAAATACAAATAAGCCAAAACAACTGGCAATTGCGCCTTGAATTATGCAAATGTTACACAATGGCGCACAGCCAACAGCAAGACAACGCATAAAAGCCCTTACACACCTATACACGCATATTCGATTATGTGTGCCCACACACACACACATCGATTGGCGTGCGCCACTGCTGGCCGATATGCCTTTGAGTTGGCTAAAGCAACAATGTGTGAGCATAGCGCACATTGTTATTGTATTTGTTTGCTATAGTGTGTGTGTCTGTGTAATCTTTGCTGTTGTTGCTGTTCAGGTTTTTGCATTTAACATATTTGTCTGTTTTTATTTGATGGCTTGTTTGCCTGCTTTCAGGCGCTAACTTCTGCCATTTACCTAACAATTTGCACAATGCAATCGCACAGCAACACATTCGCACGCATTTACAGTGCCGACAAATGTATGTTGCCGAAGTAGCATACACAGCTTTTCATATGGTGATTTTGTTAACTTGCTTTTTGCGTTTTGCTGCCTGTTGCGGTTTTAATTTGCAGCAAATAAATTTCATTTACTATTTGTTTCTTTCAATTTTCTGTTTGGAAATTCTATTTTGTGGTTCAATAAAGTGAAAATATTTACAACACACACTAACAACAGCAAATGTATATAGTCAGCAAAGCGAATTCCTCGCTAGCAATGGAAAAATCGAACTCAGTGCGTGTGTGCGTATTAGTCATGATTTAAAATCAATTTTTTTCCAAAAATGTTAGTTGAAAAGATGCAAATAATTAGATTAGAAATTAAAAGGTATTTGTTTGATATCCCAAAATTTTGCAACATAGCAAGAAAGCAACCAAATTTATTTGGTTTTTAATTGAATAAAATGTAGTGAGTTGAATGTGTACAATTTGTTATGTTTGTTGATCTTTTCAATACTGCGTTCTGGAAATTTTAGTATATAAGGTTGTCAAATATCTCCCTTCCGCTTTTCTGCTCTTTATACAATGCTTTATAAAAAGTGTTACAGTGATCGGATTTAGTTCAAATATGCACTGTTTCGTTCGATAATCTGTTTCCATCTAGATGACAACTTCATAATATCCCCCTCTTAGAAGCCCCCCTCCCTATCTGCGAAGAACTCGGACAGCCACTTTTCACAAGCTTCTTTTCAGTTCAACTTTACACCAACAAGGGCTTTCGCCATGGACAGAAACAGGTGGTAATCACTAGGCGCTATGTCCGGGCTGTATGGTGGGTGCGATAAAAGCTCTCATCCGAGCTCCCGTAGCTTCTGACGAGGCATAAACGAAGTGTGTGGTCTGGCGTTGTCCTGGTGGAACACTACACCCATCCTGTTGGCCAATTCTGGACGCTTATGGGCGATCGCCTGCTTCAAGCGATCCAGTTGTTCGCAGTAGATGGTATAATTAAGCGTCTGGCCATATGGAAGCAGCTCATAGTGGATGATTCCCTTCCAATCCCATCAAACACACAGCAAAACCCGGCTTGGCCACTGTTTGGGACGATTCACCGACCTTCGCCCACGACCGTTTTTGCTTGATATTGTCGTATGTGATCCCATTTTCGTCGTCAGTCACCATTCGCTTAAAAAATGGGTCAAGTTCGTTCCGTTTCAGCAGCATATCGCAGGCGTTGATTCGGTCTAGAAGATACAAGTATATGTATGAAAAGTATATTGATTTTGATATAACGGGTGATTTTTTTGAGGTTAGGATTTTTCATGCATTAGTATTTGACAGATCACGTGGGATTTCAG
Organism: Bactrocera dorsalis; assembly: GCF_023373825.1. Classification (NCBI taxonomy): domain Eukaryota; kingdom Metazoa; phylum Arthropoda; class Insecta; order Diptera; family Tephritidae; genus Bactrocera; species Bactrocera dorsalis. The sequence goes on along the minus strand of NC_064303.1, from coordinate 17,622,708 downwards.
ACATGGTGTCAAAGAGAAAGATGCTCAGTATGCTTTGACATTTCATCATGAATAGACTTACTAACGAGCAACGCTTGCAAATCATTGAATTTTATTACCAAAATCAGTGTTCGGTTCGAAATGTTTTTTATCGACAAATTTTGTTCAGCGATGAGGCTCATTTCTGGTTGAATGGCTACGTAAATAAGCAAAATTGCCGCATTTGGGGTGAAGAGCAACCAGAAGCCGTTCAAGAACTGCCCATGCATCCCGAACAATGCACTGTTTGGTGTGGTTTGTACGCTGGTGGAATCATTGGACCGTATTTTTTCAAAGATGCTGTTGGACGCAACGTTACGGTGAATGGCGATCGCTATCGTTCGATGCTAACAAACTTTTTGTTGCCAAAAATGGAAGAACTGAACTTGGTTGACATGTGGTTTCAACAAGATGGCGCTACATGCCACACAGCTCGCGATTCTATGGCCATTTTGAGGGAAAACTTCGGACAACAATTCATCTCAAGAAATGGTTCCGTAAGTTGGCCACCAAGATCATGCGATTTAACGCCTTTAGACTATTTTTTGTGGGGCTACGTCAAGTCTAAAGTCTACAGAAATAAGCCAGCAACTATTCCAGCTTTGGAAGACAACATTTCCGAAGAAATTCTCGAAATGCTCGAAAAAGTTGCCCAAAATTGGACTTTCCGAATGGACCACCTAAGACGCAGCCGCGGTCAACATTTAAATGAAATTATCTTCAAAAGTAAATGTCATGAACCAATCTAACGTTTCAAATAAAGAACCGATGAGATTTTGCAAATTTTATGCGTTTTTTTTTAAAAAAAGTTATCAAGCTCTTAAAAAAACCTTTACAATACCTTGAATCACAGTTTCCACCTGGCAACAGAAAAAATTTTGGTCTAAGTTTTATTATGGTACTTTTAGTGATACCTTAGCTATTTATCAAAAGTGAACTGTTGGCATTAAAAGTAGCATTGTCTTAAAAGTGAGCGTCGTTGTGATCCAAGGTCCATTAAAAATTTCTTACTAAAACAAATTATATTCAAATTATTGCTCGCAGCTTTCGAGGTATGAATTTGTACCTAATAGTGGACAATGAAATATTTAAGAGTTGTTATTATATATAACCAGATGCTGACTATTTTTACGGCGGCACATGAGGGCGCGAAGTACAATACATTTTGTATTCTCTTTAATTTAATCAACAAATTCGCAGTACTTAGCTAAATGACTCAAACTATTAGTCAATTGAAGTACTGCCTTTTATGTCGCCGCCTGTTGAGCTCAGACTATTATTATGTGTAAGGCGTAGTGCTATTAGCAGTCATGCCTGCTTGTGTAAGTACTACATGTATAAGTATAGGACTATATGTATTTATCATAATTGAGTAAATATGCTAAGTAGTGTGCTCACGCGATAGAGTTCAACAATTGGGATAGCTAAAATATGGAAATATTTAATTTGGGTTGTACAGCTCTAAAGAAGTTATATATCAGCTGAAAATTTCACATAAAGTAGATAAGCTAAGGAATTAGAAATTATACTAATATTTTATTATTTAGACCCACCCTTTATATTTAGTCCTCTTATATTATATAAAAAAATAATAAAAAATGTTCAAAGAGTGGCCATGAGAACAACACTAATAAAAACACTCAAACCCATTCTACACGTTGAGCTTATAGACATAGCCGGTAGGTGCTTTGCTACGAAAACTGCTATTAAACTTAGGGAAAGTGGGCATATCAGATGTCCCAGGCAGAATACACACATTGAAATTCTCCAATATTTCGATTCTCTATTACTTTGATTCCTTTCCTTACATTTTATACCACTGCATCGCGTAACCGTCACCTGATGATACCTTTTCTGCTCACACACTTGCGAGGGATTTGTGAGCGGAGAGAAGAGGTGCAGTGATTTTTTTCCGGATAGATCGAAATTAAAAGAGAGAGTAGCTGGTGGAGTCTTCACTGTAGCGTCTTTCAAGCGGAGGCGGTTGCAATCAAGGTAGCGGTAAATACATATACTGCTAATTTTTTCCACATTAGACTTTAATGGGTGCCCGGACACAGCGGAATCGCCAGCTGATTAGCTTTTAGGGACGGGGCACCCATACCCCAATTTCATCCGACTGGAAGCAAATCGGTTGTCCGATGCGCTCTAGTGCTGGACTATGAACCTTCTATGAGCTTGGCAGATGCTGGGCAACAACCAGAATTTGTGCCACTGCGAGATATTTTGTCCGAAAACGAACCGTAAGAGATCTTCACTACTTGCCCATAGCAAAGCCAATCTGGCAGCAATTATAGGGTTCTGAGTGGACACTATCCAGTAGGAACGACTAGCTAATTTATCTAACTTTTTTTTAAAACTGTATGAAGAAAGGCAAGGTGAAAGCATCTTGCCTCTTTCTCTTCCATTGCCCGGCTATTGTCGGAGAGCGAACGAAATATCTCGGTAGACACACCTTTGCGTAACTTAGCTAAGTGTTTGGAATTAACAGTAATTGACTTCAAAAAATTGTGGTAAGCTCAAAACCTTTCGTCGATCTAAGGGGTGATCTTTATAGAGGAACTTTTTTAAATAGCCTTTTTTTGACAGACCGCTTCGCTCTATGGGCGAAGAAGATCCGACGTTTCATCATCATTTCATTTGATGGGGTTTGTGGGCCAGTGAAATTGACGGCTTTTCAAAAATGATGCCAGTGAGAAGGTAACCGTCAATGAGCCGACTATTTTATGCCTGAAATTGAAGTTGTTCCAACAAGACCGCGATACTTTCCACACGTCGCTTCAATCAATAGATTTATTGAGAGAAACACATCGCAGAGCAAATAATTTCACGTTTTGAACCGATCGATTGACCACCAAGATGATTGGATATAACACCGTTGGACTTTTTCCTGTGGGGATATGTAAAGTCTGAAGTCTATGCAGACAATCCCACTTCGAATCAGATCTTGGAGCTAAACATCACGCGTGTCATTCGCCAGATAGGAAATGCTCGTACGAGTCATCGAAAAGTGGACTCAATGGATAGACGCTCTCAAAAGTATCTGCGACCTACTCGTACATTTATGTCGTGACAAATTGCAGAAGAGTATAAAGCCAAACTCTTTGTGAAAGCTTAGCTTGGCACATTCCAGATGTGTGCTGCCGATGCTTGCATCCATCCGGTTGGTGGTGTTGGTTAAATTTCATTAAACGGTAATAAGTACCTTTGAATTCCAGCAATAAGGTAGACGCGGTTACAGCTTGATAGGCTGTTAAGCATTCCTGCGTACTTTTGAACCAATATCAATTCAATCTCGTAGGAGCCAGAAAGTCTTTTCATATGCTGCTTATCAACTGCTGAGTATGAGAGTAGACTCATTTCGATGATTGCGCTGGGTGTTTATTTATGCAAAGGTCTCTGTCTGAAAGCTGTTCAGGAACATGGAGAGCTTGGTGTGCGGACATGTAATTCCTTGCTTCCTACATCAATGCCTTTCCATGTCGGTGTATCACTGGATAGTGCTGTCTTTAAACAGCAAGTCGAGTGTAGAGTTAATTAAAATAGTTTAGAACACGTTTGCTCTCCCTCCCAGCACGGATCCATTTTTCAACAAGGTCAAATGTCCAACACAACATATTATATTTATTTTCTGAGCTAACTAATTCACTTCAATTGCACTTTTCTTGTTAAAAAATATTTCTGCTCTTCTATAGAATTTATAGACAGGTACATATGCATATATACAAGTCACATCACTCCTTATAGTCTTTTACCATTACCTTTACAGTTAATTTCCTCAACTTGAATGTACTGTATATCTGTGTGCCATTAAATTGGATGAGAATTAAGCAATGACATTAAGTTTAATTGAAATTGAAAAAAGGCATAGCAAATGATGCGCTTGCACATTTTCGCTCACATATATTTTTTGTTTATTTATTTAAAAGAGAAGAAAGCAATGTGCGCCAAAACAGCACGCCAATTCGAAGAGATATGGAGTACGTCGAGTTGAAAAATCGCTGTTGCACTGTGCAAGCAGTAATTGAACAACAAAAGCGCAATAAATTTCAATTACTTATTTATTTGTGTATTGCTCCTACGGACCTTACGACTGATTAATTTTTGCTCTTTGCTCGGCACTGATTTGCCGATAGTTAATGAAGTGCGCTTATGGATAATGGAGTTGTACGAGTAATTTGGAAAATGGATGCAGCAAATGCGAGCTTAAAAATTAAAAACGAGAAATTTATATATTTAACTGTGCATTAATTTGTGGCAAGTGCATTTGTGGTACTTAAATATTTTAAATGTATAAGAGGATGCATATATTTTTAGTGCAAGAGTGTATCTAAGACAGCTCATTATTTACCTGAAAGATAAGGAAAATTTGTTCGAATAGACAAGTTTACTAATTATTCCACTGGTATTGGAAAGACAGCTGAAAGATTGTGAGGTCCCCACGGTATGACACACTGTATGGGGATCCATTGTGAGGCCACAGAATCTGTTAATTCGCATCAAGTGCTATCTTGCCAAAGGATGACTACTTCTCATGGACCTAGTAACCGAATTCCATCTGGGAGCTCTAAGGGCTAAAACCGGTCTATGCGTGGCTATTGGCCTACCAAATTAACCTAATCTAACCAAGGGTGATTATCTTAAAGGAGCAATCCTGCCACAAGCGCCAATAGGGAATAGCTTAGAATGCCGATTTGTTGTAATACCTAAAGTTCCTATACAGTTCCCACATGATTCAACAAAGCGTTTTGAGCCTACCATAAATTTTTTGAAATGACTAATATCTGTTTCGGCTATTTCTACTGGCTCGCCAAAAATAAGATTGTCAACATACTTCAACCTCAGTCGGGCAAAGATAAACAATAGATTCTAGATATTCTTATCTCACCGTCTTCCATACAACTTTGACAATATCCAGTAAGAAACCTAACGATTACCGCATGACGACCTTGCTTAAAGATCTTAGAACTCCTGCGTTATATTTCTAGTTAGCAGGATCATCACTACCATGCATTCCAATGACATTTGGAATCCAGCTCGTTTCTATTTCAATATAGGTGCGATACAAGTGCGGGCTTTAGCGAGCCCATACGTTTTTCTAGCGATACCAAGTTTGTTGAGTAGATTTATGCTATTGATATTGAGAAGAAATGCTTTTTGATTAACTTTGAGCGCACAGCGATCGACTTCAAAAATAATATTGCCACTACTAACCTTACAGAAATGAGCTTCGACCCATCCGTTAAAAAAATCACTACAAAAGTTCTCAAAATAGAGAAAAGACCACCAGAAGTAGACTATACGACGCAGTGATCCAAGTTGGTGAATCAGGTGAAGAAGCAGAGAAATTCAGAATATTTCTGTGTTAACCGTTTCATAGACGCAGCGTTTTGCAACAATGCTTATTGAAACCTATCCAAACCTAGCTTAGCTGGTACTAAAAAAGACACCCACATATCTCTGCGATTCGTTTTGGAATAATTCAAATGTCGCCAGGTGGGATGCTTATACATCAATATTTTAACAGGTTATGACAGCTTCCATCAAATCAATCAAATCCAAGTACCTTGACTTAAAACGGCTTTATATCAGAAGTGCTGTTTCCTCATGATCGAATGGATTTTATGTCTTAAAATCATCACAGTTTATACTTAGTACACCTTTATTTGTTTAAACCTATCCCATCTCGAAAGGTATAGTGATAATTTCGGTATGAACGTTCCCCAAGGTTCCGTTAAACCCCTTTAACTTAGTTAGACAATGGCGCACTAAAGTTTCCTTTCGGAGTCTGGTATATGTGGTCATTTTGTTGAAACTATCATTATCCCTAGACATTGATTTTTGATTGTTCCATTTTGACTGAATAAACTTTGGACTACGAGAGATTTTTGTGTAACACCGTCACCGTTTGACTTCCTATTCTACAATTGTGACTATTTTACTTATTTACGATTCTTAGTTAAACAGTCGTAATTTGATATGTCAAAACAAACCAGAAAGAGCGCGCATCCCGTTAATACCTCACTATGCGAAGAGCACGCTAGCACGCTCCTTAGCCGTGCCTCGAGTTCAAATACGCATCCATGGCTGAGGTTTAGTCAGGATTGCAAGTCAGATAGATTCTGCTATACGTCTGTTAGAATTGACAAGGAATCATCTCCTTTGAGCTGCTTCCATGAGTCTAAACACTTCAGAACGCAAAGGAAGAGGAAGACCTTCATTTCACTTTGCAAAATACTAAAATTAAGAAACATCCAGGTACTGATATTTCTACGACACACTTTCAATTAAATTAGGCAGTATTTAAGCTTACGTTCAATTGGTTTCATGTGGTGCATGAATCCTTCTAAAGCTTCCAAATGAACATACATATATGTACTTATGTAAATATATATACATAGACTCGTATATTGAATAGAAAAAGCAATAAATCACATTCAAACGTGATAGCAGCTAATGAATAGGAAATTTTACAAAAATGACATTCTAATAATTTAGTCTGGTAACAAAAATGTCAGCTCAACCCCAACTTACTTAAAGGGAGACCCACAACAAAGTGGGGCAAATTGTAATTAAACGACTCCTACCTTAGTGCGCGCATGTAGTACATGCAACAATGCCAGCGCAGGTATGCCAGCACATAACATTCTACTTCTTCCTGCAGCGCATAGTCTTAGCCAGGATATATGGGTCGTCGAATAAGTTAGCAGGTGGCCGCTGAATTATGGCACTGACAGAAATATCAATTTAAGTAGATAGCTTATAGCACATGTGTACCTGCGTATTTACATACTTAATTAAATATGCACAGATACATATGCGTTGCCATAATTATGTCTGCATGCATGGCGATGTGTATGTGTGTGGCTTGTTGTCTCTGTGTATGTCGCGTGTGCTCTGCACAAAGCCACTTTGTCGTGTCTCATGAATAACTTAGATGCAATTAAAACAATGGCGTGGCGAAATAAACATTCATCTACTTTTACAACAACAATAACAACAACAACAAAAATAATAACTGCGTGAAAATAAGAAAAGCGCTGACAAAAACAACCATAAAATACAACAACATAAATGATGCGAATATAATACAAGCATAACAACGAAAACCACGTTTAATTACACATAACAACGAAAACAACACAAACATACATTTACTCTTATGCAGACATAAATATAAGTGGACGGAAGTGCTATATGTGTGCATATTAGGGTGCACCTTGAACACAGGACGATAACTTTATATTGTCTTAGTGGGTTTAAAATGGATGCTGAAAATATATTTCAGTTCAGAAATCGTCAATTCATGGTTAATTTTGTTTTCCATATATTCTAAGATCTTTTTCACCATATTTGTCGAATTTCTTTTAGATTGACATATTGGTATCTGATAGCAGGGCTTCGTGGAAACATGGCCAGCGCTGAGACATCCAATCTAACCTAGTATCTGTCAAAGAAAATTCTTCTTAAGGACGCTGCTCATTAGTCGAAATCTCCGATATCAGATCACTGTTACATATAACGCCATCCAAACTGACCGATAAAAAAATTATCTTATTGAAAACTTTCTTCTTTTATATACAAGATGTCTTCAAGGCAATGGTATAAGCTCCGAAGCAATTTTTTCGAACGGATCTTTTCATACCTTGAAATATTTTTAGCTATTAGCAGAAATCTATTATCCAGAAGTCGACCAGGTCGCACATGCAAAACATTATTGTTTTCGTATTTTCTTTAACAGATAATTAGTTGATGAAATAAAAAAAGTTCAAGTATTATACAAGGTCTGTCGCTAAAGAAGCAGAACTTTTTAAATATGACTGTTTCTGGTGGCGTTTCGTAAAAATTTTAAGACAATTGGATAACTACAATCGATGTTATCGATCAAAAAGTGACAGCAGCTTTTGGTCATCGGTCGTAAAATGCATTTTGAACAAAGAGCAAACAATAAATTTTGTTTTAGTCTTGGGAAAACGTTTACTGAAACATTTGGAATGATGAAAAAAGTTTATGGTGATCAGTGCCCATCCCGTAGTAATGTGCCTGAGTGGTTTAAGCGATTCCAGGAAGGTCGTGAGGACGAGAGCCATCACCGAAAAAAAGTCGTCTTCAGAAGTCAAAAATAAAGACAATGCTGATTCGTTTTTTCGATTCCGAGGGTAATGTACACCGAGAGTTCATCCCACCTGGCCAAACGATTAATGCTGTGTTTTACCTTTGTGTTATGAAGCGTCTTTTGTCACGTATTCGTCGTGCTCGACCACAACACCCTGAGCCAGCGTCCTGGTGCCTGTTGCACGATAATGCGCCGTGTCATCGGTTGACGCTTGACACTGATTTTTTGACAAAAAACTACATATTAACCATTAATCACTCACCCTACTCACCTGATCTCCCTGTGATTTTTACCTATTTGGAAAACTCCATTTGCCAATGAAAGGACACTGGTTTCAGGGCATCAAAGCTATCCAAAGGCGATGACCGATATTCTCAAGAGCATTCCGATAAATGACCTTAAACACTCATTTGAAATGTTAATTGACCGGGCTAAACGCTGTATCGAATCACAAGGAGTCTACTTTGAATAAAAGATATAACATATGTAATATAATATAAAAACTCCGACCCCCTTTTCATAAAAGTAACTGGCTGGCAGCTAAGACAGAGAGATATTAACGAAATCCTTTCCCTTTGAGCTCTTTTCAGTCACCATGCGCGTTAGTCTGGTTTTATTAGAACTTCTAGTTGCTTAAGAAGTTTGACATTGTTTTCCGATGTGTTTTTTTATATGAATACCACGTCAAATATAAATACATTCGTTATAGCTATTGCTCACCATCAAAATGGTTAGGCCTAGATTTTACTTGACCTCGGGATGCTCTCTCAGAGAAAATTGTTTACATAATTCTTTTACTTACCAAGTCTTTTACTAATTACCATTCGCGATATTCTATTCAACTCTCCTTATTTTTTTTGAAGAAGCCCTTGGGACCGGCGAGTGTGAAATTAATCCGAATATTAAACATGTATTACTCGTATTATGATAAAAGCGTCGTTATCACAGCCAATTTTTATTCCGAACGAAAAAAATTAAAACTTCTCGAACAAAGTGAAAGTCATGCTTCCAATCGTAACCAAAGTGCGCATATCAGTATGTGGAGACTAAAACTTTTGATATTTTTGGAAATATAAAATAATATTTTCTTTGTCTGAACCACTCAACAGTTAAATATTGGTATAAAACTTAATACGTTACATTGTCGAATATAATAATAAAAGATGAGAAAAATGTCCGTTATAGCTTTTAATAACCACCCTTATATACATATACACACACATATTAATTTATGTATGTTTTTATGGCCACGTCATGAGTAACAAGCAGACAAATGAAGGAGCCTACAAACATTAAAAAGCCAGCCAGTCATTTTGTCAGCAAGCCTGGAAACAAATAAGAAGAAAAAAAAGCTTAATACAATTATTTACAACAAATATTTTGAGTAATAAGAAGTTCCTATTGTAATAAATGATACAGCAATAGCTACTGGATAATAAAATATAAATAATTATTTTGATAAAACATAAAAAACAATGTCGCCACAAGTAACGTGTGCGAACGGAGTTCAACAGCATACATATTTTCATGTTCGTGTAACTATCTTTATATGAATATACATATAAACATAGTTTTGCAATTGAAATTATTGAATAATAATTTAAATTTTTAGCGCGGCTTATTAACAGTGCAATCAAAGTGAGGAAATGAGATTTTAACGACTTTGCGATGACATTAAGTATTTAATCTGTGATTTAAATATCTAAATAAGTCAATGCTTTTCAAAATCGAAAATTTTTGTAATAACTTTTGTAATTATAATAAAAAAGTTATCCAACAAAAACATTTATCTTTAGTAGTGCTGGGTTCATAAAGCCTTTGCTGTAGCCTTTCAATCTTTAAATTACGTACTTTTGTTTGGTATGGATATGTATTCGTACTGTAATGCTGAAGAATTTTGAAAAAAGATTTTTAAATATGATTTCGATAGTCTATTCTTTTAGAATTACCATAGCAAATTCTCAATTGGACAATTTCGAATATTGTTTGAAATGTACTGGCTTCTAAAGTGTAGCCGCTCAGTTCAATCAGCCCAATCAAACATATTTGAGTGATTACTCGGTAGACAAGTGTATCGATCACTATCAAATTTTTTGTGTATTCTGTATATAGTTCTCCAAAACATCACAGATTTGTTTTTTTTATCTAATCGAAAATCATTTTATGGTAAATTTAACTTTTTTTATTCGCAGTTAAAGTAAAACCCTATGGCCCCAACGCACTTGTACATTGTTTTTTTTCAAAACCCCTCCGAAACAATTGTTAATATTGGGTTGTCAAAAAGTCTTGCGGTATTTTTATTGAAATTGAAATAAATTTTGATGACTCATGCCGAGCTCTTGACCAATGCTCTCTTCGACCAATTCAGCGATTTTATCGCAATTTTCGACGACAGGCCTTCCGGAGCGTGACGCATCTTCGACCACCTCTACACCAGAACGAAAACGTGAAACCATCGTTTGTGCGGTGGAAATGGAAAACTGTATCGGGTTCATAAACTGCACAAATTTTATTGGCGCTTGAGATGCATTTTGCCTTTATCGTAGCAGTACTGTAGAATATGCCGTATTTTCTCTTTTATTTTGCTCCATGTTTGCGACGCTAATAACTCACGAACGACTTAAAAAAAAACGACAATCAATCAAACACGTGTTAGCGCGTGAAATGATGCTTTCCAGAAAGATATAGAATGATCCGATGCGACGAATAAAACAAGAACCCGCGCTTTCAGCGCCAACTAGCGAAAATACCGCAAGACTTTTTTTGACAACCCAATATAAATTTCCGAAATGCTCTTCAGGCACTAAGCAAATCACGTTTAATGTCTTTTATTGTCTCCAAAACAGCTCACCCCAGAGCGTCCGTTTGAGTTTGCTGAAAGTCACACGGAGCTAAATCAGGCAAATACGGTAGTTGAAGCACGAAATTGGTTGAAAATTTGGTGAAAAATTTACGAAAAAAAAAAATCGATGCAATCGGGGGAGGGTGGGGCAAAAAAACAAGAGTTTTTTGCCCATAATTCCTGCTTCATGCAATTAGAGGAAAAAGCAGACTCATAAATACATTTTTTTTTTGTGATATCGAAATAAGACTGAAAAGTAATATCTTTACTTCCTCAGCTATCGAACTTCAGTTATAAATAATAGGGATGAATAAAAGAGACAACTCTAAGTTTTTCATGTAGGATTATGTAACCCCGAAATAACTTTGCGTGTATAATATTGTCTCAAGCTCAGCTAACTTAATTGGTTCGTTCAATATAAGGCTATCATGGCAATTTATGTTATATGGGAGACGTCAAGACAGGTAAAAAGTTTATTAGATATACTTCCTAATGATCATTATCATTACCAATATAAGTACTGAATCAGGTTTACTTTTAATAATAACACGCTTCTTTGCAGTCGGAAGACAGATGATTTATCAATCGTAAAACACTCAGTATTATCAGACTATTCGCTTTGATAATCCACAAAATATTATTGTGATCTATCAGTTGGATATCAGTATTTTCTGCCACTTAAGGGGCGTGGGCCCAAAAGAGGACTTAACATTTTGTCTACAAAAAAGAACAACTATAGGCCCCTTTATGAGTTGCATTCGATCTTCGCTATTCGCTGGCTATCGAAAATCAAAAATCGAATGTCAAATTCGTATTATGAAGGCTATGCAAACCCGTCGAAATTTTCGTTGAGCATCACAAATGGCTGTCGAACAGAATTTTACCTATCGACAGCGTAGGCGTAGTGGAATGGAAATTTGTGAAAATGTAGGTTTTTTGCGTTTATTTATTGCTTTATGGTAAGAAATAATTAATTTATACTATTTTTGTTAATTTTTAGCAGGCCGAAAGTCCCCCGGAAATCTGGTATTTACTATAAAAATGTGATTTTGCTGTTTGCATTTCGAGCCTTCGTATAGAATTGGAATTTTATCCATCTTTGGCAAATGAAATTCTCCAGGGCATCGAGTACCTCAGATAGTACCACAGACACCGTGGGCTGTGCAAGTCCAAGCATGTTTTCATTCCCTATACTAAGTTGATACGACTCCCTGAGCACAAAATCGTAAAGCTGTTGCAATTTTAGTATATGGGGAATGTAGATTTCGCTCGTGTGCATCGCTGCAGCATCTCCTCTGTAGCGGACAGCAAATCAACAAACGCCTCTTTCGACAAACGGAAGTTTTTTTTATAAATCTACAGAATAAAATTTCCTATATGTTGAACATGTAGAAACCTCTAAATATAGCATTGTACTTACGTAAGCGGAATCCAATTCCAAAGGTTGGAAGCGTCCCTTAGCTTCTTTCTATTTCTAGCCAATTCCAGTAAGCTTTTACTCCTCTGAAGAATCGCCAAACACAACTCAGTCCTAGTCATATTTTATTTTAACTTATATTTATATTTTTCTTTATTTATAAAATATTTGTTAGTTTTATCTGACAGATGTATACTATCGTGAACATTCAAAATGATTGGCAATTCACAATAAACGCCAATCTTCATCGAATGAGCGTCGTAATACCAAATGCAAATTCGTTCGACCAGTATTTTCGATCGTTGTCAAGATCGAATGCAACCTCATAATAGGGGCCATAATTACCACCATTTATTTATATATCATTTTTCACACCTCATTTCTTTTAGTATAACAAATAAGTTAGTAATACTTGTATGTGTATTAGCGTAACATACTGAAAATATTTAAATTTAAAAATTGAAACCGAGGGTACATCAAGTTATTATGGCGTATTGAGGAATATGCTACAGCTTTAGTTTTCCTCAAAAGTTTGGAAAGTCATTAAGTCACAGTTAGCAACACTGTGCAAGCACTAATGGAACTTACCAAATTCTTTGATAATTTGCAACTAATCAGGAAAGTATATCTCTACCTTTATTTTTTGCATATTAAGTTTTTTTTTATTATTCTAAAAAACCTGAATAATCCGCATTAAGTACATAAAACATATATGTATATTCCACTTTTTTCTCTTCCTCCATTACATACATAAGTATATACCGAACCATGACAGCCCTTTGATTATATCCCCAAAAACCAGTTCGAATGCATGTGTTACATTACTTACATTTTTAATGCGGCCACATTAGGTGGTAATGTCAGTGGCGTTGATTAATGTGGGGCAAAGATACTCAAAGTTCTTAATGTGTGCAGTTACAGCTAAGTGTTTGTTTGTGTAAGTCGCTGGAGGCATAAAGCAGAAGTAGAAAGCAACAAACAGGCAATACACAGCGGTAACCACACGCAGGTTTACATGATGTTCATATGTGTGTACTTGTAGGTGTATGTGTGCATATATAAATATATTTGCTATGCGCGCTTGTATAGTCCATAATAAAAATTAAATTTTCAAATAAATTATAGCCTATGGCAGCGACAGCAACACCTTTGCCAAGGAAGTCACATACAAAGTTCTACGTTTAGTTACAGCTTTTAATCGATATACATATGTACATATATATAATATGAATATATGATAATGAATATGTATAATAAAAAATTTTCGTGCTTGCGTGGAATGCAGGAAGCTATTTCCCCACACACATGCAACTCAGGCATAATACATAATTGCTGAAACATAAAAAATTAATGTCTAAAGTTTATTTGTTGAGCGCATTCTAACCATACACATATATATATACAACTATATACACATATTTAAATATATTGTGATTTAATTTGAATTTGTAATTAGGCAGAATGTGTCATTTTTTGACATTTGACAAGCTGACAGCAGTCGCTTGGCATTTAAAGCTTACAGTGAGACTTCGTGCGCGCATACATACATATGTACCATGTGCCTGTGGGAGTTTTTTCTGCCGACCCTGTTGGAAAATGCACTAGCTTCAAACTGGGTGATGTGTAAAATTCGTTATTAACACGCGTTGTTTATGCTACTTTCCATATAACAGAAACTGGAAAGTTTCCATCTTAATTTACCAAAAATTGTTCAAGGTACCGAATATGCGAACCCCAGTAACTATAGTGTGACTTTTGGCCGAAAATGTCGGTCAATGTGTGAGGTATATCAATTGAAAATTCAGACAGAAACCTTTGCTGATAATAATATTTCTGTGTATCAAACTGTGTTGAACCGGGTCAAAACTTTCCTGAGACCTTCCGTAGACCAATATAAGATTTTCGAACATCCAGGTGAATTTATGCTGGATATATCGCCAATAGTGTATTTTCGTACATCCGGCTGACTTTGCTCGATATGATTGGTGAATGTTGACGTTGAGGTACGTTAGTGAAAACCAGCGAACTTTTTTTAGTATGTGGCATGATATCAAAATTTCATAAATAAAATCAGGTCGATACTACTGGCAACTTCCCATAGTACTAACGGGTGATTTTTTTGAGGTTAGGATTTTCATGCATTAGTATTTGACAGATCACGTGGGATTTCAGACAATGGTGGTCCAAAGAGAAAGATGCTCAGTATGCTTTGACATTTCATCATGAATAGACTTACTAACGAGCAAAAACGCTTGCAATCATTGAATTTTTATTACCAAAATCAGTGTTTCGGTTCGAAATTGTGTTTCGCGCGCTTTACGTTCCGACGACAAATTTTGTTCAGCGATGAGGTCTCATTTCTGGTTGAATGGCTACGTAAATAGCAAAATTGCCGCATTGTGGGGTGAAGAGCAACCAGAAGACCGTTCAAGAAAACTGCCCATGCATCCCGAAAAATGCACTGTTTGGTGTGGTTTGGTACGCTGGTGGAATCATTGGACCGTATTTTTTTTCAAAGATGCTTTTTTTTGTTGGACGCAACGTGGCGCTACGGTGTGAATGGCGATCGCTATCGTTTTTCGATGCTAACACACTTTTTGTTGCCAAAAAAAAAAAATGGAAGAACTGAACTTGGTTGACATGTGGTTTCAACAAGATGGCGCTACATGCCACACACAGCTCGCGATTCTATGGCCATTTTGAGGGAAAACTTCGGACAACAATTCATCTCAAGAAATGGACCCGTAAGTTGGCCACCAAGATCATGCGATTTTAACGCCTTTAGACTATTTTTTTGTGGGGCTACGTCAAGTCTACAAGTCTACATAAATAAGCCAGCAACTATTCCAGCTTTTGAAGACAACATTTCCGAAGAAATTCGGGCTATTCCGGCCGAAATGCTCGAAAAAGTTGCCCCAAAATTGGACTTTCCTGAATGGACCACCTAAGACGCAGCCCCGCGGTCAACATTTAAATGAAATTATCTTCAAAAAGTAAATGTCATGAACCAATCTAACGTTTTCAAATAAAGAAACCGATGAGATTTTGCAAATTTTATGCGTTTTTTTTTTTCAAAAAAAAATGTTATCAAGCTCTTAAAAAATCACCCTTTTACCTAGAAAATTTTCAGTCAGTGTACGAGTATAAGTTATATAGATATATAATATGATAATTATGATATATAAAATTTCTCAGATTCCAATCCTATGGTTTGACATTTTACACCCTTAACTTATTTATCTGGCTTGGTTTACCCGCATGTTGCAAGAGTATAAAATGTTTCGTTGGCCTAGCCCCGAATCTTTGCCATTTCTTACCTGGTTATTACATTCTTGGAAAAAATTAAATTAGTCGAACACATAATTTTTCAGAGATATGAGCATGGTTGTAAGAATATCCCAAAACTTTGAACGCGTTTTCTTAAAAAGCAGTTTTCAGCGTCGTTGAGTCAAATTTCTCCGCAGCGGCAGACCGTTCGAATTTTCACGCGACTTTTTTCACATCTGCTTTTCAGTATCAATGATGGAAGAAGTAAGATTTTTGATAATAACAAGTCAACCAATAGTTCTTCAAGATAGCAGGTACTCTGCGTATTCTAAAGATATCAGCATCATATCATTAATAAACTTTTAGGTGTGACAAAGCTCAGTATGAAGTACATATTTATTAATTTAGAGAAGTGTTTGGAGATGTTCAGGCGTAATAAGCCCGACAATGGAGTAAAACAAACATGGCTTCATCATTCCACACCAAAGTCCAATCGACAGTCATCCGAGTGGACTGCACACGATGAAAACGCTCTAAAGCGTGGAAAAACGCAACAGTCGGCTGGCAAGGTTATGGCGTCTGTATTTTGGGATGCGCATGGAATAATTTTTATTGACTACATTGAAAAAGGAAGGACCATCAATGGCGACTATTCTTCTTCTTCTGTACTGGCGTAGCCAACGCTTACGCGCTTATAGCCGAGTTAACAACAGCACGCCAGTCGTTTCTTCTTTTCGCAACGTTGCGGCAATTGGATTTCTCTTAATCGCTGAACTATGTCAATGTCTCTCATTCGAAGCTGTTGAAAATTTTTCATTGAGGGCGTTTTTTACGTGGCGGGTCCCAAACCCAATGCACAAGCCTGTGTAGGGGATGTTTCGACTTCTTACTTTAGCAGGCCGGATGTTCCTTGGCTATTACTTAGCGCCATTTAACCGTCTTAAAGCCGAAATCGCTAAAAAATGGTCGCACTTGAAAACAAAGAAAGTGATGTTTCACCAAAAATGGCAAAAATTCATGATTCGAAGCCAAGGAGTTTCTTTCAAATTCACCGCATTCTCCAGACCTGACCCTCACCGACTATTTCCTGCCCTCAGATCTTAAAAGAATACTCGTCGAATGATTAGGTCTATTTTGAAGCAGAGGACAAATGGAACTGAAAAATAGTATTGAAAAGTTGGAGAGTCCTATGAACAGTGTATAACTCGCGAAGGGGACTATGTTGAATAAAAACAAAAAAAAATCGAATTTGGCATTAAAAAATTGTGTTTTATTATGGTAGGTCGGAGACTTTTAAATTGACTTATTACTTATATAAAAGATCAACTTGACGAGCTGTGCCGATGTAGTCATGTTCTTCCGTATATGGTACATATGTATGCTCGAACTAACAGAGGGTTTATAAGATAGCAAACTGACATTTTGCAAAACGTCGTTTTCTTTCCAAAAAACTGATAATTTAGCGAAAACGCTTATATCGGATCAGCTTTAAGATCTATGAACTAATTAAACTACTCTAATATGTAGCTGATATACGAACTGATCAATCAAAATCAAGTTCTCGTATGAAAGAAATTTTTTTTTAACATACATTTTCACGAAATTCAGCTCAAATTTTTAATCAAAGCAACGCTGAAATATCTGAAATTGCTCAGATCGGATAACTCTAGCATATTGCTGTCATACAAGCTAACCATTCAAAACTAAAATAAACATATTCATAAAAGATTATTCTTTCTTATAAACTATCCAACTTGAATGTTCTTTATATCAAACAACTTGCCTAGAAAAAACTATAATAATGTTTTTTACTCTATACATAAAAATATGTATTTGCTATTGCTTACTTCAATGGCACATACAACAAATCTAATCTGGCACCTTTTCAACCCCATAGACCTTTTCGAGCTTTTCCTACAGGGTTGCTTTTCCCTAACCAACGTTCCACGTTTGAAATGTTTGACGTCGAAATGTTGAGTGTCTTTTTAAGGTGTGATTTAATATATGAGTTGCAGAATTTTCACGCAGTTCCCCCTCAGCGCTTTGACAAGCATACTCATTATTTACCTTATAATTTTATGTTCCCCACACTATGGCAAATATGCGCACTTCTCAGTCAGCCTAAAAGTATACTCCAAATGCCGCTTGTTGCCATTATTTAGGCACACAAATAATATGCGAAAAGATAACAAATATATATGTTTGTACATATGCACATTTATTAACTTGCTACAACAGCAATGATAAAATAACAACAAGCATACCGCACGAAACTTTTACTGTCGTACTTAAGGAATTTTTAATTAGCAAAATTATTTTGATTTGTGCTTGTATTATGAAATGTTAATGTGAAATGTAATGACATGCCGTGATTTCCGAAACGGTTTAACTTAAAGTAATAAATGCGTAAATGCAAATGACAAACAATTTCATTTCTCATGGGTTTGAGTTTGCTGGCTCTCTAAATGTAAATGAAAGCAGTATAACTGGAACGTTGTTTGATAGAAGGAAGGAGATGGTAGGAGCATATTAACATTTGAAATTTAAGAAAAACTTATAGAATATTTAAATAGTAGATTAGACTTAGACCCGTTCCAGTAATTCAAGCTTTTAATGGAAGTTAGTGGTAAAGAGGTTTCTATTGTTACTTTTCTCAAACCAGCTGTGAAAGTAATCACATGCTTTCGAAATTTATAATGCAGAGACATACAGCAGAACAACTTTCTTTAAACCATCTAGAAATGATCAGTTGGAATATACATTTTCTAACATAATCTACTGCGCTTTCTCTCTAAACCATGATATTTTCGCATCGAATTTGCTATGGAAGCAACGATATACAAGTACACGTTTAGTTGATATCTTAAGGGTGCCTACCATCTTTAATAACTTTATTGACGACAATTTCCTGACACAGAAAGTGATTACTATTTCAAAATATTTTTAATTTTGAGGAGCTTCGTATCACTAATATGTAGTTTGTTTATGAAGACCTTTTAGTAGTAGTCATAGTTAGTAAACAACTTTTTAATAATTTTAATGATAACTGATATATCATAAGGCCGAGTCAACAACAGCGCGCCAGTCGTTTCTTCTCTTCTCTACGTGGCGCCCATTGGATATTCCAAGCGAAGCCAGGTCCTTCTCCACTTGGTCCTTCCAACGCAGTGGAGGTCTTCCTCTTGCTCTGCTCCCGACAACCTGACCTAGCCAGCGTAGCCGCTGTCTTAGGTGCGGTGTCTACGCCAGTAAAGAAGAAGAAGATATATCATAAGGAGAGTTCAAGAATATTTTTGAAAATTTTATTTTCCATTTTAAGAAAATTTCATGAAATATCAAATTTGACTCGGACAGATAAAAAAATAGTATTTACAAGTACTCGTACTTTAAAAAAATACTTTTTATAGCCTTCGAAATCGGCTTGTGACCTAATAAAAGTACATTATCCCAACGCAAGTCAATCCATTGCACACTTCCTATAAGCAACGGCTGGGATAGCCTTCAGTTGCGCATTCCCCAAAGCAGATTTTTTTAGTTTTGAGAACAGAAAAAATTCACAAAGAGCCAAATCTAACGGTCCCTCTTACTTTATATCAGGCCCAAATTCAGTTAGAATCTTGCTAAAATGTAAAAACGCTAGTTTTTTTAGTGAACTATTCATTAATTTCTGACCACAAATCTGGTCGCTTTCGACGAGTAGCTTCATGTAGAAACGGCTAATTAATATAATATTTGAGAATTCTGCAAAGTTTTCAATGGTTAAGAAGCCGTAGCTCCATGAGAAACACAAAATGTCAAGCAAACTCGGTATTTAAAATCTTTAGTTAAAAAAAAAAACGATTTTTGAGCTTTCAAATGTACAAAGTACTATCTACTAAGACTGTTTTCAAATAAAAGTTTTTGGTAATTTCTGTTCTACGCCTAATCATAATAAGATCAAATTGCCTTCTCAGTTCAGCACCAACTTTTTTTGCTTTTGACGAATGTATTTTTGCTCGAAATTTAAACAAAAAGTCTTACTATTTTTTGCCCACAATACAAAGCAGTAATCAGCAGTAACATCTGACAATTGGTGCATTCAGCTAAGCAAATCTCAACCAAAGTTTATGATTTTCTTCCTAGAACTCCACATGAACTTAAAGGAGTCAGGCTTTTCCTGTTCCGCACTATAAATGCTAAAACACCTTCTGCTATAAGCACTGTCTTTATCGGAATCGAAGCTACTAAGTGATTACCTGGCCTGCCCTGTTAAGTTAGGGTCATAAAGGCGAGATAGCATATTACGTATGAGAAAAGTCCACGGCAAGAAAATGTAAGTGTCGACAAACTAAAGCCTGTCAGTTAGTATATAGTGGAAATATATCACAGGTGATTACGAAAGAAGGGATCTTTACAATTCAGTTCTGCCGCACCATCTCATCCCAGCAACAATCTAACCTTTACAGCTCTCACTTCACACAACTGGTTGAAATTTTCGACTATAAAATAAGTGAGAAACTCACAACTTGATGTTATGTATACAGATGGCGTTTTGGAAGTCCAATTTTTCCGAGTTGCAAATTGACATTATGAGGATTTATCATAAAAAAATAAAAAAATAATAAAATAAAAATAAAAATACATTAACTTCGGTTGGTTCAGAAATACAAAGAATTTTTTACAAATACTTGATTCCGATCGGTGAGCTTGTATGTTAGCTATATGCTACAGTGATCTGATGCAAAAAATTTGTTCGCAGATTACAACTGGCTCCAACAATAATCAATGCCGTATTGAAATAAAAATAAACATAAAATAACTTGATTCCGATCGTTCAGTTTATATGTCAGTATAGCATATTGGTCCGATATGTAGATAAATAGATATTAATTGAGGTTTGCACCACCATTTCAATATACAATTAAAAGATATTGAGGCGATGGGATCCCTATTCCGTAACATGGATCTAAGGACCTTAATCCATCAGATGCTATACACAACAGACGGAGAGTCGGTCAGATAGACGGTCATGGCTAAATCGACTCAGCTCGTCATGCTGATCATTTATATATGATCATTTTATATGATCTCAGACGTTTCCTTCAGTATGTTACAAACTTCATGGCGAAATATCCTGCTCAAGTTACATATATTCAGTAGTTTGCTAGTCCAAGGTCATAGAATGATTGAAGTAGTCGCTCACACTCAAATAACTCTATTTTTTTTAAAGAGATACCAATGCTTTAATATTGTATTATAAGCATTAGTGCACCCTCAGTATGAGATTTGCTAGTTCTCCCACAATACCAAGACTATTTCAAAAAAAGCAGAATATAAGTCCGAAAGATTACTCAAAATACAAAGTAAAATATAATATATATTTTCATATTAAGCTCAACTTTGTCTTACCCTACAACAACTTAAAAAATATAGTACCTACACACTTAAATGCATATAGTGGAAAGAGCCTTGTAACCATTTGACATTTGCCTGCAATTTGTTGCTGCCTAAGACAAAATGAGTCGAAAGAAACGACGGCGCATACTACATATTAAAGTGTTTCTATTTTCTTTACGTTTTTAGCATTTTCTTTTAGCTTAGAGTGCTGGAATAAAATTTAACATTTTATTACTTTTTTACACTTCACACTTTGCGCTGCGTCCTTGCTTAGCACCTTAGGCTCATTCTCTTGGAGCCACCTTGAAAAGCCGTAAAATTCTAAGAGTCTCAGCAGAGAAGAATGCCATTTCAAGCACCAGAGAAAAAAAATAAAAAACGAAAATAAAATTTTAATACCGTGGAAATAGTGCAGAAGTAATGAACTCAGTGAAAGAAGAAAATTACAAAACTGCACAAAGCAATTGCAGATGATATGAACAGCAAAGGATTTTTTGAGAAAATCGAAACACAAATTAAACTTAAATGAATCTGAGCAGAAAGACTCGATGTGTGCATATATCTGAAGGCTGTTCTATACTTTGTACGCATTAAAGTGTAAACTTTAAATTCTTAAATCAAAATTAAAAGCAGACGAAATTTCATAAGGTTGTTTATAAACCAAGTGTTTCTTTAGAGGTGTGGTTTTCAAAGTGTAGAGTTTGGCCTTTATTCGTCGAGAGAGCACTTTACTTCTAAATTGCCCACTCAGACCGAAGTAGCCTGTTGGCAAGAGTTATTCTGCGTTGGATTTCCATTGTTGGTGGCGTTGATACTGGTTCCAAAATAGACGAAATTATCTATGGCTTCGAAGTTGTGACCGTTAACAGTGCCGATGGAGCCATGTCTCGAGTGCGACGACTGTTTGTTTGATGACAGGAGATATTTCGACTTGTGTCTTACGACCACGACAGGAGAAGTGTTTTTGTGTGTCCTCCAGGAACTTTGTCTTGTCCTCTTTCAACACAAGACCAACCTCTTTCGCTGCTTTTCTTAATTAGAAAAAGGTTCGTTACCATCCGTGATATCAATGTCATCTGCGTGCCCCAGCAGCATGGTCCTTTTAGAGTAGATAATTCCCCTGCGGGTCAGATTAGCTGTCAAAAGCGTTTTTGAGGTCGAACAAAAGATGATCCATATAATACTGTGGCAATGATCATATATGCAATGCCAAGAAGGATGATGCGGCGATGAAGTAGTGGAGACTGCGGTAGACCCTCCTCCCCTTGTAGGCAAGAGAGAGTTTTCTTTAGAACAAAATGTTATCCAAAATATAAAGATCTCATTCAGAGTTGGGAATTAATTCTTCAATTCATTTATTGCTTGTAAAGGGTTTCCATCCTAAGAAAGATTTCCTGCTTAAGAAAAGTCTGTGAACAGCAGAACAGAGTTTGAGAGACAAAATGGACGATGACTTATCTTTTTCGATATTGTATGAAGAAAAGAATAAATTGATCGTGGTTATGTAAAAGATGAGACCAGATTTTTCGCACTGTCCACATTTTTATAGGAATTAAAACAAAAATAAATCATCACACCACAGAAATTTTAAACAGTTTCAACCTTGGAGTTCCTAACGCATTTGGCCCTTCGTACTCCACACTATTTCCTTATGTAGCAGCGTCGCTACATCCAATTGTCTCGACCTTCCAAGGAGTTATAGCTTTATCCAGTTTATTCTCTACGATTTTTGCGTAGTAGCTTAGAGGTAGGAGGCTACCTCTGCTGTGTTTTTTAACATGCCGCAGAAGCTCTGTCATCACTCACTCTTAGCTTTACGTACCTCATTTTCAAATTCCTAAATTACATGTTTATATAGTTGGAGTTCTTGGTATTTCTAAAAGCTTCGTTTATATTGAGTGCTGAGAAATTTACTTTAAATTACAAATGCCTTTAGTCTGTAAACGAGAGAGCATGAAGCACCTACCAATCCTTTACTATAATTATTGTGATAGTGTGTAGTTTTACATTGAAGACGTTTTGATGGAAGACCCTTTTTTGAGACTATAAATAGAGGCTAATCAAATAAGTTTGGTTTAGAAAAATTAAGGCGGCCGCGTAAACTGACATTGAGCAATACTAAACGCTCAATCAGGATAGGGAAGGACTTCTTCGAGCCGTTCGATACGAAACGAAGTTTCAGACAAGTTGAGTCTCTATCGTGCGAATTCTTCAATCTACTGGAGACAATAATTCGAGATGCAGATCTGAATCGCGAAGGTATAATCTTCCATAAGAGTGTACAACTGCTGGTGTACGCCGATAATATTGATATCATTGGCCTCGACAACCGCGCCGCTATTTCTGCTGTCTCCAGACTGGATAAGGAAACAAAGCAAATGGGTCTGGTAGTGAACGAAGGCAAGACAATATAACTATGTCATCAAACAAACAGTAGTTGCACTCGCGACTAAGCTCCCACGTTACTGTTGAAAGTTATAACTTCGAAGACGTAGATAATTTCCTCTATTTTGGAACCATTATTAAAATCAAAAACCATGTCAAGCTAACAGGTGCTATATCGAACTGAGTAAGCAATCGAGAAGTGAAGTCTTCTCTCGACGAACAAAGACCAAATTCTACAAATCACTCATTAGAAAAGTTCTGCAGAAGGTTTATGATCTTTTGGGCATTTACAACGGCGAATATCGAACTCGATAGAACGATGAGCTGTACGAGTTTTACACCGACATTGGCATAGTTCAGCGAATTAAGAGACAGCGGCTACGCTGGCTAGATCATGTTGTCCGGATGGACGAAAACACTCCAGCTCTGAAAGCATTCGACACAGTACCCGCCAAAGAAGTAGACCTCCACTCCGTTGGAAAAATCAGGTGGAGAAGTACCTGGATACACTTGGTATCTCTAATTGGTGACAAATTGCTAACGACTTTGTCTACGCTATTAAAGAAGAAGAAGATGTGCTGAGATGAGACCAGACTTTTTTTACAGGCCCTCAACATTCCATAAATGAACTAAAACAATAATAAATAAGCGACCGAAAGTAAAGAGCAGTCGACTGTGTGGGTGTTTTTATGATAAGCCGTATACAAAAAAAAATGTTTTTTTTTTGGAAGAGCTGGATATATCGTAACCATACCACCAGAGCAACACAGAACAGTAAATTCTAAGTGATACACAATTATCTCTTTGCCATTTGTCTATCAAGAAATTAGGAAAACCAATCGCCGAAGACGGATTACTCTTCACCACAAAAATGATAGCTTTCAAACATCAACTGACACAACTGCATTTTTGAGTACTTAAAATAAAGATTTGATGAGTCATCCATCTTATGGTCCTGACTTGAGACCGAATGACTTATTTTTATTCCCATACGGAAAAATAATCTAAGAGCTCAAGGCTTTTCGCGACCTGATGAAGCAGTTGAATGCATCTTGGAGCATGTTTTGGAGTTACCTCTATCAGAGTGGCAAAAGTGCTATGAAATATGATTCAAACGCATGCAAAGGTATATAAAACTTAATGGAGAATATTTTGAAGAACAATAAAGCGATTTTCGATGACTAAATTTTTTTTGTTCTCTAATCCCAAAATATAAAGGAAACCTACGTATTACTAATATGAATTTATTTATGTTTGCTTTTTGACGGTGTTTAAAAATTAAAGTATTTTTAAAATCTTTCAATACCTCTTAGATGTTAATGGGTTATTTCAGAAGCTTCCTTTATCAAAGTAACTGACAGTAGAGGAGCTCAACCGAATGCATTATTAATATCAAGGCTCAATCAGTCTTCATTCTAGCCACGACCATTTCCAGTAAACACCATTTCCTTTCCCCACTCATCTAATATGCTCCTTCCTAACTGGATTACAACAAATGAACCTGAAATTTAATAATAACAACGAAAGCCGCAATAAATAAAATCAAAGCAACCAAATTAGCCACTTTGCGCGGCATGTTGAAGAAGGACGGCGCTGAATTTTGCCAAGCGGCAATAGTGAACCAAATTCAACCCCATCCAAGCACACAGGCGCAGTTTTGCGGCATTTTGGGGGTGATTGAGCACTTTTGCCTAATCCTTAAGAAGCTCGCAGTTGTTTAGCTCAGCTGCAGGTTTCACCTTTCGACCTGTGTTGTGCTTATTAAAATATGCTTTGGCCATTAAATGATGAGGGGGAAAGCAGTTGAAAACATCCAACTTGAGGAGTGAGAAACTTTCCGTTTATGCAAAGGCGCAAACCTTAAATTTCAATAATTCAAGGAAACTTGCTTCAATGTTGGTTGTGAACTCCAGCACTGCCGGCATTCAACAACACATGACGCACGCGGCTTTCCTAAATCTCTACAGTGTATTTCTTGCGCTGAATGTATGTGTTTGAAGTGGCAGTGATTGTTTCCAAGCAAAAATAACGCCAACAACGCGGATTATGTCAATACGCTGTTAATTTGGAATCTTCAAAAATGTCATAATAATCAACGAATTGTGACATCTTGTGTTGATGTTTACAATTTTGCCCAGCAGCTGCTGTATGTTACACTTGCTCTAATTTATTCATTGCCGTCAAATAAAAATCAGGAATAATAAGATGGTTAAGTTCCAGGAAGATTATTTTTCGAACTACCCTGCCTTACGCTGTCTTTTAACTAGTAGACTTTTTCAACTATCTTCAATTAAACTAGAGTTAAATATATATAAATTTAGAGTTGCAGAATTTTCTAAATTTAGTTAGTTATCCCACCAATGTTAGAGCAATGCAATAATAATCAAGTAACGCCATCATTGGCAAAACACACGAGGAAAATTATAGAATTAAAGAATTTGAAAAAAAATTGCTTTAGTTAGACTGACACATAGCTTCCTTCTACTACAAATCAGTACTTACCCGAGTGCAGCTATAAAGCAATTTCTTGCTGCAGCAAAGAAACCACAAACTAAAAATGAAGCACACTTCAAGGCGCTTGCTGCTGGTCAGCGCAATTTCCATTAATGTGCTTAAATACTAATTGGCAAAGGTAAACCATGATTGAAAGAATTGTACAAATAAAAATGTCTCTTTTGATTATTCGGTTGCGAACTGGAAAACATATCTTTTGTTTTGTATTAATAATATTTCATTATAACGGGTGATTTTTTTGAGGTTAGGATTTTCATGCATTAGTATTTGACAGATCATGTGGGATTTCAGACATGGTGTCAAAGAGAAAGATGCTCAGTATGCTTTGACATTTCATCATGAATAGACTTACTAACGAGCAACGCTTGCAAATCATTGAATTTTATTACCAAAATCAGTGTTCGGTTCGAAATGTGTTTCGCGCTTTTTTATCGACAAATTTTGTTCAGCGATGAGGCTCATTTCTGGTTGAATGGCTACGTAAATAAGCAAAATTGCCGCATTTGGGGTGAAGAGCAACCAGAAGCCGTTCAAGAACTGCCCATGCATCCCGAAAAATGCACTGTTTGGTGTGGTTTGTACGCTGGTGGAATCATTGGACCGTATTTTTTCAAAGATGCTGTTGGGCGCAACGTTACGGTGAATGGCGATCGCTATCGTTCGATGCTAACAAACTTTTTGTTGCCAAAAATGGAAGAACTGAACTTGGTTGACATGTGGTTTCAACAAGATGGCGCTACATGCCACACAGCTCGCGATTCTATGGCCATTTTGAGGGAAAACTTCGGACAACAATTCATCTCAAGAAATGGACCCGTAAGTTGGCCACCAAGATCATGCGATTTAACGCCTTTAGACTATTTTTTGTGGGGCTAGGTCAAGTCTAAAGTCTACAGAAATAAGCCAGCAACTATTCCAGCTTTGGAAGACAACATTTCCGAAGAAATTCGGGCTATTCCGGCCGAAATGCTCGAAAAAGTTGCCCAAAATTGGACTTTCCGAATGGACCACCTAAGACGCAGCCGCGGTCAACATTTAAATGAAATTATCTTCAAAAAGTAAATGTCATGAACCAATCTAACGTTTCAAATAAAGAACCGATGAGATTTTGCAAATTTTATGCGTTTTTTTAAAAAAAAACGTTATCAAGCTCTTAAAAAATCACTCTTTATTATACCCTGCACAATGTACAATTAAGTTTACCATGAAGTTTGTATCCAAAAGAAAGAAAGAAAGAAGAGATGAAGCGCAGTGAGCTTTTTCACAAATGGGTCGTAATGAAGAGGGAAGGTTACGACTACTGTAGTGTTTTTCAGCCAGAACTAAGTAGTTGGTTTTAAAATACGTTCATACTTAAAGGGTCCGGCACTCGAACGAACCAACTTGAGACCGTTCGCGCAGCTGTCGCACTGGAATCAGCTGTTTATAAATTTCCTAAATGACAGTTGTTCACAAGTGTACAAAAGCATTTTGCCTAAAATGAAGACAAAAAGGGATCAGCGATTAAATTCAAACGTAATAGTGTGATTGCTTTATATTTAGCTGGAAAATCACAGACAGCAATTGTTCGTGAGCTCAAACAACTTAATCTGAATAAAGTATTTGTTTATCGCACCATCACTCGTTGCAATGATACCCGTAGCATCGCAAAACGCCATGGAGGTGGTCATCAAAAGACTGCAACGTCACGTGGTTCGGAAAGTGAAGAAGCGATCTGAGCGAAATCTACGACGAAGTGGCAATGAAATGGCTAAAGAGCTGAAAATATCTGACCACAGCATCTGACGCATATTGAAAAATGAGCTCAAGGTCAAGCCTTACAAGTTCCAAAAGTTCCGACGATCTCACACCGAAGCAGCAACAAGTAAGACTTGAGAGAGCGAAGCAACCGAAAGCGGTAAAATTCTGAACATTGTGTTTTCTTACGAAAAACTATTTCCAATTGAGCAATTCGTAAATTCTCAAAACGATAGGGTTTACCTGACTGATCGCTCATACGGGACTCTAACTCAACGGTTGGCCACCAGGAGGCAGCACCCGCCACACATAATGGTTGGGGACGCTGTCACCGCAGATGGGCGCTCTTCAATTGTACTCATTGAGCCTAGCGTCAAAGTAAATGCGTCATATTATCGGGAAAGTGTTCTGGAGGCTGCTTTAAAGCCGTGGGCAAACAAACATTTCGGTCGCAAACCATGGACGTTTCAACAAAACTCAGCACCGTCCCACAAAGCGCGAGTGAACCAAGAATGCCTGAAAGACAACGTTCTGAACTTCGTTACTATCACACAATGGCTCTCGAATTCACTAGATGCGAATCCAATGGATTATTCTCTCTGGGCAATTTTGGAGAGCAAGGTCCGAAGTAGAAAATACACCAGTCTCGAGATGCTGAAGAAAGCCATTGTCCGTGAGTAGGCCGAAATACCGGCAAGTCATATTCGGGTAGCTTGCGATTTGTTTTTTTTTTCGACAGTCTCAAGGCCATAGTTAAGGCAAAATATCGAGCAAAAGTGAATTGGTCCTGAATTTATGACTATTTTCACACATTTTGTACTTTAGAATAAATAAAAAACTTTTCTAAACCGAATTTATGGATATTTTAATTGGGTACTTCGAGTGCCGGACCCGGTACTGCTTCGAAGTGCGGTTTCTCTCAAGGAAGTTAACATTACTCCGACAGCATTGCGTTGAGCTCGCAGACAGTGTGTTTCAAGTTAATCTATCCACACTAGCATCAAGCTCTTCAAAGCATAGACCATCGGCTAGCAAGAGGGTG
Source organism: Bactrocera dorsalis (assembly GCF_023373825.1). Taxonomy (NCBI): domain Eukaryota; kingdom Metazoa; phylum Arthropoda; class Insecta; order Diptera; family Tephritidae; genus Bactrocera; species Bactrocera dorsalis. The sequence goes on along the minus strand of NC_064303.1, from coordinate 17,593,994 downwards.
TACCCTTACCTAGTTCATACTGGAATAGGAAGGAGTTGTCTCGCCGTTGTCAGCTTGAGTTCTAGCACTGGACCTACGAACCTGGCGTGCGCTCACAAATTGATTCTGGATAAAAAAAAAAACTTACAATTGGCACATTCATCCATATGCCGTACCCAAGGACTTCAAGAGTTTTAGTCCGATTTGAAAAATTTTAGGTTTATTTTAAGCGCACTATTCGGACAAAATTGTATTTCCATAGATTCTTTGGTGAACGATTTTCATATTGAAAGAATTAAATTGAGTTTAAAATTGTGTTATACAGAAAGTAGGCGTGTTTGTAGTCCGATTTTGCTCGTTTTCGCACTGAAACATAGCCAAAATAAAATTACGTACCAAACTTGGCCGATATCAGCCGTCTAGGTCTTGCAACATGGGTGTTTACCGTATGGGGGAGACGCTAAGCCCATCGTCCCATTTTGACATTGGCTCTCATAAGGACATCTTGTTTCATCCTGGAAGTAAAAGTCATCCTGAATGTAAAATTTTCATTTTCGTGCTGTCGGTTGTGGTTCTTTTAGGATCTACCCCGAGCAAATTTGGATATTTTATTTTATGTGGTTTGGGATATATCTACACTAAACCTCTTAGAGGGCGGTGTAATGCCCCTTTTTCCAAAAGACTTACCCCACTGGGGCACTTATTACTGCTACTGTTATTTTTAAGCGATACAAAAACCGTTCAGTGAACAAAAATATTATACACTGTAGCAACATGGTAAAAGAGTATAAAAACACACCTGTGAAGGGTAATTTTGTTTCAATGCAACTGAAGTTATCTTTTTTCGTGTTTTTTTTACTTTTTATACATTCTGTTGCACTTTCACATTAACCACTTCTGAGCTGCTTGCCGTTTCTTATAGACCTTTTTTAATTTTTTACACTTCTTGCAATTAATGCGCTTGTTTGCACATACTGTTGCATAGCGCTCTCTAACGAACTCTCGCTCCCCACAGCCGCTATTGAAAGAACGTTCGCATCCAAACGTGGCTGCTGCAAAAGGCTACATCGGCAAAGGGACATTTCCTATTTTACTGCGCTCTTTTGAATAACCGCTCTTTTACACTTAATGGCAATCAAACAAGTAGCCAATTTATAAGAAAAATGGATTTAAAAATATTTTCACAATAAGATGTTGGCAGCGCCTGGCTGCGGTGTGGCATAAAAACCACAGCAAAACGATGAGACAACGGCAAGCGGCAGCAGAAACGCTGTAAAAGTGTTTGTAAAGAATGCTGTTCGTGTGTGTGCGTTTGTCGTACCTTTGGCTGGTAAAAGCACAACAGCAAAAATGTTAAGGCAATGCTTGGCCAACACTTTGATGGAATTTTTGATGGTTTTTAATTACAAGTATCACTCGACACAAACACATTTATTTTTAACATTTTGTGATTGTATTTCAAACGAATATCTTGACATTGGCCAACGAACTCTGACCGCACACAGAAACTAGATGCTGGCATCATTCACTTGCAGCCATGTCATAGGGTTCACTTTAAGAAACATATTTGCCTGGAGATGATGGAGAAAAATTAATTAAAATTTTATATTTACTTATGGCTTGAATTGTGGCAGACATTGCGACAAAATAATATTTTCATATTTAAAAAGAAAAAATAATTTCAATACTAGTTTGGTATTTAGTATTTAAGACAAGACGTGTATATATTCACGAAAATCAAAGTAACATATTGATTGTTTAATATTCCGTGTGTTTGCTTAGTCGATGATAAGTATAATACTGCTGCTCTCATATCCGAATTCAAATTGTGGTAGCTTGGACATCAAGTTTTCGCAAAAAGTTTGGTAAGCTCTTCATTCTCATCAAAGTTCAGCTTTTACTAATAGGCCGTTGTCCCACAGGAATTCATGCGGTAAAATAAAAAAAAATCTGGGATGATACTTGGAGAAGTAACTTATCATATAAACGCTTCCTCTCTAACTGTTCCGATTTTGTGAAATCGAGACTAAAACAACTTTTATTTTACATCGTTAGACATCCAGGGGAGCTAACGCAAAACGAACGACTTTACATGAGCCTTGTCGACTACTTATAAGAGTACAACTCTGATCTCTGTTAGCCCTCTTGCGGATTAGCCAGAGGACCTCACATAATTTCATCATGTTCTGATAATAATATTTTAAATAAGAACAAGAAAAGCATTAAGCTCCCTTCCATTCCGGACACCATGACCTAGCCAGCGCAGCCGCTGTCTCTTGATTCGCTGAACTTTGTATACGTTCTATATTATATACGTTCCATCGACTGTGGTCTTCGCCGTTGTCAATGCGCAAAGGGCCATAAATCTTCCGCAAAACCTTTTTGTCGAAAACTTTTAAGGCCGACTCATTAGACAAGGTCCATGCCACGGCACCATACATAGCAGGATGGGAATGATGATGGACTTGTAAAGTTTGGTCTTTGAACGTCGAGAGAAGATTTTACTTTTCATTTATAGTACATACTCAGTCCGAAGTAGCTCCTGTTGGCAAGAATTATTCTGTGTTGGATTTCGAAGCTGACACTGTTTTTGGCGTTAATACTGCTTCCAAGATAGAATAAATTATCTACGACTTCGAAATTATGGCTGTGAACAGTAACACTGTATTGTTCAACGTCAGCTTACATAGCCATATTAGATTTTTGGGGATACCAAATTCAGACATAGCGTCATAAAGACAGCTCATGCTGTCAAAAGCAGCTTCAAAATCGACGAAAAGGTGGAGTGTTTCGATATTAATTTCACCGGTCTTTTCCAAGATTTGACGCATTGTGAAAATCTTGTGGGCTTTCAAGATCTAAAGCCACACTTATAAGGTTCAATCAGTTTGTTGACGATGGGCTTCAATCTTCCACATAATTCGCTCGATAGACCCTTATATCCGTTGTTAAGGAGGCTTATCGCACGGTAGTTGGCGCAGACTGCGGGGTCTCCCTGTTTGGGGATTAGGCACAGCATATTTAGGTTCCAATCGTCGGGCATGCTTTCAGCCGCTTTCGCCGCCATATTTGAATTGATCGGCCAGTGATCCCTCGGCCCCTGCCGCTTTGTTGTTTTTCAGGCGGGCAATTGACATTCGAACCTCATCATAGTCGGGCAATAGAGCATCTATGTATTACATCGCCATTGAGTTCGTCGTTTCCAGATGTTACACTTTCACCGCTGTTCAGCAGACTGAAGAAGTGTCTCAGGCACTATATAACCAATTTGGGTCCTACAATGATATGCTACGGTCTTGAAACCTTCTGTTAGTCGCCGTATCTTTCCGTCGAATTTTCGAGCATTACCCCTGTCGGCCAACTTCTCGAGCTCTTCATACTCACGCATTTCGGCCTCTTTTTTTGTTGTCTGCATAGGCGTCTCGCTCTCCTCGTCTCGTTATGTATCCCATTCCGCTCGTGTTGTGGTCGATCGCAACATTGTGTGGCTGTCTGCTTTCTCTCTACTGCAACGCTACAATCCTCACCGTACCGGCCGTTCTTTCACCCCTTACAAAAACCAATGCTTTCGCTTTGAGATACACGTAAGGAACTAGATATGTCCAAGAGCAGGAGTGCAAGTCGAGTAGAAAACCGTTTCACTGTCGGTTGTCATAGTAGCTTATTGACGGCGTACTCTCTCTATGTTTGTTGATGCTCGTGGCCGATAGTATAAATATATAAAACATTTATTTTACAGACTGACCGATATCTTTGGTAAAAAGTCGGCTAAAGGCACAATATATATCGCATTCAGTTCTGAGGGATTCAACAGTTGTGGTCCAATTTCGACAAATTTTAGGCGTGAGCTAGCAGAACCGAAACTTCATTAGTGCTTGATTTATAGTGTCTATCATTTAAAAAAATAACAAATTTGGTCAAAATGGGTTATATTTTTTTTGCTATGCAGGTAATTTTATGCCAGTTATGATTTGATCAAAATGATCACGACGTTCAACATTTCGTCTGAGCCATTTCTCAAAATTAGCAGGTCGCTAAACTTTGCAAGCACGGTGTCGTTGTTCAGACGTGAAATATGAGACGACGCACATTCTTGTTGGAAATAGAGATCGTTCGCATCAAGTTCCAGTAAGAAAAAGGTCGGTCAATGTCGTGTTTATCTCGCTATTGATGGTAACGGCATTTTCTACCTTACTTGTTTGTTGACGAAGCCTGTAAAGCCCATCTGAGAAGATGATTTTACGATGAAGCTGAATTTCTGAATTTTTCGGAGAGCCTTAATTTTCGTAATAAACCTGGGCAATTTCCAGGCGTTGTAGCAAAGTGACTCACATGATAGTATGACATCACAAACCTTACTGTAAATCCATAAAGAAACATGGCCGCTACGAACTATCAAAACCTCGTTATGCCTTTTGCAGGACGCTATATATATTTTCAAGGTAAAGATTCAGATGAAATTGAAAAATGATTCCATTGTCCATTGAATGTATAAAATGCGATTTCTTTTGTATGGCCATCACGGGCTCGCATGCAGAAGTCCACAAGCTGAATCCAATTTAATGTAGCCGCACAGGAAATTGCCTAATAACGTCAAATCGCACAATCAATTGCCCAAGTCCATATCATCCAATTCGGGGAAAAAGTATTCGGTTATCATTGAGCGGGAGCTATTCCCATTCACAGTAACGTGCCGGTTTTGATCCTCATGAAAGAAGTACAGGCCAATGACACTGCCGTCCCGTAAACCGCACCAAACCGTAATTTCTTCGGAATGCAATAATCACTCATGGACTACATGTGAATTGCTGTCTGATCAAAAATGCATATTTTGCTTATTGACAAAGCCATTCAGCCAGAAATGAGTCTTATGCCTGAAGATGAATTTGAAGTTGTTGCTCAGCTCAATTCACGAACATACGACGATTCTCGTGGTCAAAGGGCTTCAGCTCTTGCGTCAGTTTGATCTTGTAAGAATGTTGGCAATAATCTTTTCGCAAAATTCGCCTCAAGGACGTCACAGATATTCCCAACGCTTGAGAATGACATATCAGAGACTGATTTGGGTGTTCCTCAATTGGCGGCATTAATATTCTCGACACTACTGTCACTTCTTTGTCTCACTGGTACGGGAACATTTTGTACTGTGCCTGTGGATTCCAATTTTTCCACTAGACACTCAATTGTTGATCTGACAGGACGATTATTACAAACATGAATTGCATGTAGCGCTCTTAAATTGAAGGCCACTGACTCCGAATTTCGGTAGATAATTTTAATTATATCGACTCGTTGTTGGATCATATATCTTTCCATGATAAAATTGTAATACTTACTGAAAAGAAACATCGTGAAAAAATATGCCGCCGTTTACTCTCCCTATTGGTCTACTTTTGTAACGTCCCCATTGAAAAACCCCTTAGTTTGCATCCTAGTTACATCAACAAGTGTAGTGATGCTCTCAGCGAGTCTCAAGTCTCTCAGAGACTATCACCTATAATAAAAGCTTAAAATGTGCTTAGTAAGCCTATTGTCTTGTGCATAAAAATTTGAGTGAAAACCATAAAAATATTCTAAAGTCCACAACGAAAGAAGAGCCAAACGAAATTGAACGCGCCACACCCTGCATTTAAGCATTTACTCGTATGAAAATAATAAAAAGGCGTTTGTTTACATTCTCATGAATATCTTGCTCAATAATATATATTATATATTTAGAATCTTTATAAAATTACAAATACATATACATTTCCATATAAACTTGTGTATGTATGTATATATTGTAGTGCAATAATTATCGTTATGTTTTCGTTTCTCCCTTTAGCATAAATGAATTGGCATTTATAGTTCAAAGTCAAAGTGTCAAATTTCAATTCAATCGCTGATATGGTTGTATGCAACCGCTATTCTCCGGCAAATCGCATTGTCCCTTCATGGCGTTGAAATAGGCGCTGCCACAACTGACTTTCAGTGCAAGACCGTTACGGCAAATGAAGTATTCGTTGCAGCTCCTCAGTGAGGGTAGCATAAAACCGGTTGGTTTGCCTTGACACACGTATTTTATGTATAAATCCATATTAGATTGATGAGATTGCGGTGGTAAGACAGATATGGGTCGGACCGCTTGCTGAGACGGTCGCACATATACGTTGGACTGTAACGTTTCGCTTGGGGTTTCGTGTGGTATATTGTTTATATACAGAGAGCTTTGCGGGCATGGTGTAGTTATTGTTGGGCATGGAGTTGTTGTGCATGGTGGTGTTGTTCGTGTGCACGGTGGCTTAACTGTCGTTGTGGAGCATGGTGTCGGTGTTACAGTTGGTGTTACCGTTGGTGTGCACGTCGGTGTTACTTTTGGTGTTACAGTTGGTGTTACCGTTGGTGTTACTGTTGGTGTTACCGTTGGTGTGCACTTTGGGGTTACTGTTGGTGTTACTGTTGGTGTTACAGTTGGTGTTACCGTTGGTGTTACTGTTGGTGTAACTGTTGGTGTTACTGTTGGCGTTACTGTTGGTGTTACTGTTGGTGTTACTGTTGGCGTTACCGTTGGTGTTACCGTTGGAGTGCACGTTGGTGTTACTGTTGGTGTTACAGTTGGTGTGCATGTTGGGGTTACTGTTGGTGTTACTGTTGGTGTTACTGTTGGTGTTACTGTTGGTGTTACTGTTGGTGTTACTGTTGGTGTTACCGTTGGAGTGCACGTTGGTGTTACTGTTGGGGTTACAGTTGGTGTTACTGTTGGTGTTACTGTTGGTGTTACCGTTGGAGTGCACGTTGGTGTTACTGTTGGGGTTACAGTTGGTGTTACTGTTGGTGTTACTGTTGGTGTTACCGTTGGTGTTACTGTAGGTGTTACCGTTGGTGTTACCGTTGGTGTTACTGTTGGTGTAACTGTTGGTGTTACTGTTGGTGTTACTGTTGGTGTTACTGTTGGCGTTACTGTTGGTGTTACTGTTGGTGTTACAGTTGGTGTTACCGTTGGTGTTACTGTTGGTGTTACTGTTGGTGTTACTGTTGGTGTTACTGTTGGTGTTGCCGTTGGAGTGCACGTTGGTGTTACTGTTGGGGTTACAGTTGGTGTTACTGTTGGTGTTACCGTTGGTGTTACTGTAGGTGTTACCGTTGGTGTTACCGTTGGTGTTACTGTTGGTGTAACTGTGGGTGTTACTGTTGGCGTTACTGTTGGTGTTACTGTTGGTGTGCAAGTAGGTTTAGTTGTTGTTGGTGCGCATGTGGTTGTGGTAGTTGTCGGTGTGCTAGTAGTTGTAGTTGTTGTTGGTGCGCATGTGGTTGTGGTAGTTACTGGTGCGTTGGGCGTTGTAGTTGCTGGTGCGCATGGCGTTGGAGTTGGAGTATCCGGTGCGGGGGGCGTTGGACCATCAGTTACTGGTGCGCATGGAGTTGGAGTTGGAGTATCAGTTACTGGTGCGGGGGGCGTTGGACCATCAGTTACTGGTGCGCATGGCGTTGGAGTTGGAGTTTCCGTTACTGGTGCGCATGTGGTTGTGGTAGTTGTTGGTTTGCTAGTAGTTGTAGTTGTTGTAGGTTTGCTAGTAGTTGTAGTTGTTGTTGGTGCGCATGTGGTTGTGGTAGTTGTTGGTGTGCTAGTAGTTGTAGTTGTTGTTGGTGCGCATGTGGTTGTTGTAGTTGTCGGTGTTCTAGTAGTTGTAGTTGTTGTTGGTGCGCATGTGGTTGTAGTTGTTGTTGGGGGTACCGTTGTTGTTGTGGTAGTTGTTGGTGCGCATGTGGTTGTGGTAGTTGTTGGTTTGCTAGTAGTTGTAGTTGTTGTTGGTGCGCATGTGGTTGTAGTTGTTGTTGGGGGTACCGTTGTTGTTGTGGTAGTTGTTGGTGCGCATGTGGTTGTAGTTGTTGTTGGGGGTACCGGCGTTGTTGTGGTAGTTGTTGACGCGCATGGCGTTGGAGTTGGAGTATCCGTTACTGGTGCGGGGGGGGTTGGACCATCAGTTACTGGTGCACATGGCGTTGGAGTAGGAGTTTCAGTTACTGGTGCGGGGGTGGTTGGCGCATCAGTTACTGGTGCACATGGAGTTGGAGTTGGAGTATCCGGTACTGGTGCGGGGGGCGTTGGACCATCAGTTACTGGTGCGCATGGAGTTGGAGTTGGAGTATCTGGTACTGGTGTGGGGGGGGTTGGAGCATCAGTTACTGGTGCGCATGGAGTTGGAGTTGGCGTATCCGTTACTGGTGCGGGGGAGGTTGGACCATCAGTTACTGGTGCGCATGGAGTTGGAGTTGGAGTTTCCGGTACTGGTGCGGGGGAGGTTGGACCATCAGTTACTGGTGCGCATGGCGTTGGAGTTGGCGTATCCGTTACTGGTGCGGGCGGGGTTGGCGCATCAGTTACTGGTGCACATGGCGTTGGAGTTGGAGTTTCAGTTACTGGTGCACATGGCGTTGGAGTTGGAGTTTCAGTTGCTGGCGCAAGAGTAGTTGCATCATTTCCACTGCATGATGGTTGATCAGCACCACCGCATGACGATTTAACATCACATTGCAGTAATACCAAATTATATTCCTGTCCACTGGGACAAACGCCAGAATTTATCACAGCACTATTTAGACACTGATACCATTGCGCCTGATTTTCACCAACCACGTAACCCTTAACAACACCATCACATGGTGCTGCACGAATAGCTTTCGGTGCGGTCGCAACATCAGCCAAATCTTCAACACAACCGGGATTTGTATCAACGCACATATTTTTCACACCATCATAGTAGTAAGGGCAATCGATTTGTAGGCTTGCACCATTATAACACTTATAGTAGCTGGTACAACTACCAGGCACCATTGTCTTGAAGCCATTCGGTCTATTGCGGCACAAAAAGCGACTGTATAGAGCATTATCGGCGGCGCGTGCACTTTGGCTCAAGCTGGCGGCATTTACGCTAGCTGCCAGGACCAGCAAGGCACTGGCCAACACTGTAATGACAAACAAAAGATTATTAATGGAATTGCTCACGGAAACGAAGCGTGCTTCTTCGGCATTATCGCGCAAAGAGCATATACAGAAACAAATTTTGTTGTCTTAAAAGTTGTTCCAAACTAAATCCATCGAAACTCGCGGCTTTGTGGTGTCACACTTTTACTCTTGTTATTCTCACTATATTGTTAGCTTCGTTCTGTTTCATTTATGTTTTGTACACCGACTTGCTCGAACAGTAAAACATTGTTACACCATTAGCGTAATTAAAACTTACCAAAAATATTCTTCATTTTCAACTCAATGAAACCACACTTGGCCACTTCTTTAATGTTTTACTGTGCTTGCCGAAAATGACTGTAGTAATATGTTGCCTACAAGGCTTGATATTAAACTATATTGAAACTTGCGAAATACCCCCACTTTTATACGAAAATAATTGCGCGATAAGATCTCTTTGTTTTCGGCTGTTGAACGAAATATCAATTTGTGAATTGATAAATTTGAAAGAAATTTTGATATGATGCCTATCAATTTATTTGCGACCTTTAAGTAATTAATATTAATAGATAGGTAGGTATGTGAGCAAATGGTTTCATTTCGAAATTGTATGAGATAAAGAGATATAGTACTCCTCCGAAGCGATCATGTAATATAAGAGTACGAGATAACCATCAATAATTAGTGAAAGAGTGCTTAAGAAATAGTTGTGGATGCAATTGAGTTTCGAATTAAGGCAATCAACTGTTTGATAGATATGTTCTGTTAGTGTAAGCCCTAACTGTGTGTTGTGGACAATTTGTAGTGTGTTCGAACTCAAAACATATTTCCAAGATTTTCAGATTTGCATCTCATTCTCAAGAGAAAGCTGTTGTGTCAGCACAATATTGAGGAGGTAGTGCGGAAGGCACTAATTCCCCCATACTGCTGTAAAAGAGCTATTGGAGAATGGTGAAGTCTCTCACCAAATGTTGTCCATTGGCTTTACAAAACCGTAGTTAAGTCAATACTGTTCTATGGCGTATTTATCTGGTGGAAAGCGAAATCAGCTCGCATTTCGACTGGATTCCTGATAATTTGGATCACTGCGTCGCGGAACCTAGTTCTAACATCTTCTTCTCTATGCATACAATTTCGAGAGACATGTGGATGAGGAAGCCTGGAGAAGAGGCGCAATGAGCTTTTTTACGGATGAATCGAAACTTAAGAGGAAGATTGAAGGAGAATCTTCTGTCTTGAACTCTAAATGAAGACTTGTTTCAGACTGTTAGACCACTGTAGTGACTTTCGAACAAACTTGATAGCTTCAAGCTAGCCGTAGATGTACTGCAAAACAGCCGGCTTCTTTTAGTGAAGTACGCATCCACTGCGTTAACAGAGTTACTAATCAGAAATTGAGCTCGCTGACGGTGAGCTTAAAGCTATTCAAGGAATACATGACCTTGCTATCTGCGTTATCAAGCTACTTCCATATAATACTTGTCTGGGTGCTTGGTTATAGCGGAGTATAACCAAACCCTATTGGGATGGGCACAATGGCCGCTGGATCTATCGACCTTGCGCGAGCCCAGCAGCATTGGTCAGCAACCAGTACTTGTCTTGAGCTCTAAACCAACACTTGTTTCAGACTGCCAGGCGACTGTAGTGTCTTTTGAGCAAAAATTGCAGCTATTAAGGTAGCAGTAGATATTGTTCAAAGAAGTGTTTCTTTTTTTAGTGAAGTACGCATCATCATCGCGAGCTCAGCAAGCGTTGGTCAGCGACCAGTACTTGTTGGGTTACGAGAACCTTCTGGCCGAAAGTGGAACGCAACAGATTCACGGCATTACTAGCTCTTAGCAAGATTCACATGGCCACAATGATAGGTGTCTTAAATGGACCATGTCCAATTGGCTCACACGAGACTAATGATTTTGAAGGATGCACTTTGTCAAAGTTGCAGGGAGAAAGAAATGGTGGAAACTTCTAGAAACTTTCTCCTTCACTGTCCAGTTTTCTCCAGACTAAGGTTAAAGCATCTCGGATGCCATACTCTCCACGAACTCGACGAATTGATTAGATACTTTCCAGCTCAATAGATTTGTGGCTGGCTTTAGGCACTTTGTACGACCCTACTTTTTTAAAGAAAAAACACAGAAACTTCAAATTTCGTGGGGAGTGTTCATTACCATTCGAAAGAACATTCTTTGATTTTTATTTTTTGAAGATTATCTCTTTCAAATGTTGGCCGCAGCTACGTCTCAGATGGGCCATCCGTTGAGTTCAATTTTCGATGACTCGTTCGCGCATTTCGACTCGCAACTGGCGATTGACGGTTGCGTTCTCATCGGCATAATCTTTTTTTTGAAGAAATATGGACCGATGATTCCACCGGCACACAAACCACATCAAACCGTTGTTTTTTTCTGTATGAAATGGCAGATGCTGAATCGCTTTAGGTTGCTCTTTAGCCCAAACGCGGCAATTTTGCTTGTGTACATATCCATTATGCCGGATGGGTCTCACCGCTGAATAAAATTTGGCTCGTAAACGTCGGATCTTCTTGAAACTTTTCAAAGACCCAAAGAGTGAATTGCTGTCGCTTGGGAAGTTCGAGTAGCTTCAGTTCTTCCACAAGCTTAGAAGGATATTCGAATTCTCTTGTGCTAAGATATCTGCCCTTTTTGAAGAAGGTTAGAGTAATTGAGTTAGAGAGGTTTTGCGATAAGGTGACTGCCATTTTGAAGAAGATTGGAATCATTGTGGTAGCGGGTAAGGGCTACCATATATACAAATTTTAGCTATATGATATCAGCAGATCCGTAAAACTTTAAAGTTCGACAATTCGAAAATATACATAATAGATCAAGGGCTCACCCGACCAGTAAGATACGAAAAATCTTACATTTGCTATGATATATGTACGAAAGCACTAAGCAAACTGAAATGCGATTGCTAAAAACTTGCAAGCCAAAATTCGAATGACGGAGGAAGAGCAATGATCTCAGAGGGAACCTAAACTAGTGGCAAACGTTAAGATGCCATTGTATTCCCTATAGAATGGCTTACCAGTACTTTGTAAAGCTACAGTTGATATTTAATGTGTGTCATAACAACAAAAACTGCACGTAAAAATAACAAACCATACGAGCAGCAGAAACCAATGTGTGAAGCTATGCCTTGAAATGCGAGTAAACTCGGTTGGTTAGGTGGAAAATTGAGCTTGGGATTTGTTTATTTAACACTTGCGCTTCGTACCGCATATAAGTGTGGATTAACTGCTGCACACCTGTAATACAAGCATGCTATGTAAGCTCATACATATGTACTATACATATATGTACACGCACTAGTCGAAAAGGAAATTGACATTAATACTAAATGAGCCTGTGTATGTCGTTTATGACTTCCTGCGCAAATGACGGCTTGTCGATGTGCTGCTCGTAGGCTTTCTGGGAAGTCACAAAAGTGGCAGACATATTTGTATACCTTGCTGTTGCCATATGTACACTTACATAAATGTATTCGTTCTGCCTACATAAATATCATTTATTTATAGTTTTTCGGCTGCTCAAATTGTGGCTAAGTTTTATTTTAATTTCCCCATGGAAACTCAAATGTTCTACGTAAATTAACCTTAAGTTTATATACTCAAATATATTTCGAAATTCAAATACTTGCTGTTACGTGTTTGGTTGCGATATTAAGTGCCGTATAGCTTTTATTAGTTTCAGCACAGCCGGAAAGCAATACTTGGCGGGTTGTAGAGGGAGACGCAGAAGCTGCAGACCGCAGACGGCCGCACTAAGAAAGCCATTAGACCCATTACGCTTCCGAGTGGTAACCGAATTAAGTCTTATACAGCATTTCATTGGATTTGGTAAAAAAAAAAACTGATTTTTTTCATGCCAGCCAACGAAGTCTTTTAAGTTGGAGCATTCCCAATGCCGTCTCATTCGTCTGAAGGCTGGGCATTCGCAAAGATAATATTTCAGTGTTTCATCATTCTTCGCGCAAGCTCTGCATTTTGTTAAATCCATTTTCTCAGTTTCTCGACGGTGGGATCTTAAAGGTAGGAGGTCTCTGATGACCCCTGCAATATTACTAAGTTTCTTTGCATAGAAGTAAAATTATGGTTATCCGTGGAGACAATACGAAATTACTGCAATAGGTTATGCAAGCAGGTAATAACTCAACTCTCAGTAGGTTGTTCAGTTAATATCATCTGGGTACTCAGCTGTATAGGAACAGAAGGAATCCCACAAACCCCTTAAGATGTCCCAGTTTATTTAACTCCATCAAGGTTGGCTTGAAGGAATAGACATCACAGAAATACTTCAGGTCTTGCAACACTCGCAACACAAGACATATCACAACGTTATTTTGTGGTATTCATGATACTAGAAAGGCCAAAAAGCTTTTTTTTTGGTGGGTCAGATGACAATTGTGTAGAGCCAATAGACCATCTGGAGTCGAAAACCCCACTTAACCCCACTTTGATGCAATAGCTTTACTGCAGCTTTTTAGATGGGATTTGAGATAACAGCTTGGTTTTTTTCTAGGACAACTTCAAGATATTAGACAGAGACTACAATAATTATAACCCTTAAAAAGGAGAGATGAATTGCGTTGTATATTACTTCTGAATTACTGAAACCATTTTCATGATCGCAATATCGAAGCACCTCAGTCCATAATTTCAGTGAATAAGTTAAGTTAGTTAGCTTATAGGGTTGATCCTCGTATCCAGAGTAATGCAATATTTCACTCGAACAGCGGTAAACGCTAGTTCTTAGTGATTCCAAATTGAAAAAATTCTTAAAACTTACCACAAATTCCTTAAGGCGGCTAATATCAGTCCTAGGCACTTGGCAAAGTTCTCCGAAGTTGTGTCTGTCGAGAAGTTTCAACATGAGTCTTGCGAAATCTTCACAATTGTGAAGAAAGACCCAAGATGACACCACCTCAACTTACTCCATTCACTTAGACACTTTACAACCGAAAAGATTTGTAGTCTTACCGCATATGAGCCTTTTGGAAACTGTCCTGTCAGAATATTTACCCTTGCAACGAGATGAATCTTGCTAATGGCAAACAGTTCGGAGAACCCTTGTATTCCACTCTGGCTAAGAAGGGTTTCGCAGTCGCACAAGTTCTTGTTTTGGACCAACGTTTACCGAGCTCACGGGAAGTCCATAAAAGAAGTAGATAAACTTCTCAATCGGAAGGAACCTGTAGTTCGAAGCTGTACACCTACTACTCTTTTGACAGATTTTTTCAATGGAAGAACAATGCAGTTGTCTGGTCATCGCACACCTTTCCAAGCGGCTTTGAGCCGCCTAGATATTGCTTCCTGGTATGTGCGCATAGAAGGAATCACCAAGTAATAAGTCCGTGATAGAATGATCCAAATTGTCAGGGATGCAACAAAATTTGAGATTTGGTTATATATTGGTTATTATATCTCACAACGATTATCAATTTTTTTTCAATGATACGTTGTTTTCCATTTGAGGTGAAGATATACTGTGTGGAGAATAGTATTGAGGACTCAGAAGACACGAATAAAGAATATATCGCAAAAATTTGATTACTGTCATTAAAGAGCTGCCCAAAATAATGCTTTTTAAGTTTACGATGTGAAGGTATAAAACACACAGTACTTCTACTATATACACTAATACACATTATATGTATATATTATGTAAGACATACATATATGTTACATATTATACCATACATACATGTGTATGCTCTTAAGAACACATATCACTCCATTACCTCTATACCCTTGTGGCATTTATTAATGGCGGAAAGTTTTTAATGAGAATGTGCATACTTAATTGAATGTTACAGGCAAGCTGTCAACGACAATCTTATGACATTCCACGAAGGTAAACTCACACTCGTGTTAACAAAATTTAAGTATGTAGAATATATGGCACGGAGATTACAAAAAGCCTTCTAAAAAAGTAAAAATAATTATTTTGAAGTTTTCAGCGTTTTAAAGAATTTCCATTAAAGTATAAACTTTTTGAGGTTAAATAAGTTCTACGCCGTTGCGGATATTGTTCAGAAAGAATGCAATTTGTAGTTTCTTTCAACTTATTGACAAAGCGGAAATGACTGCTTCATAAGATTAAATGCTCTTCTGCAAGACATATGGTGTTAAACCATTCCGTAGTCCTAAAATTCGAATAAATTTGACAATCATTTCCACATTTTTTTTACAAAATATTACTTATTTTTCTCATTTTATTATTTAAACCTATTAATTAGGAAAGAGAATGTCTGACGATGGATCTAAGGGTTTAGAAGGCTCATTGTGAAATCACTGCGACTGAAATCCGCCCACTTTATAATGCCCCCAATTAGCCACGCCGTGCTTTTGATAAACTTCATCAATAAAAAAGGTTTATGTGTGAACCTCTGAGCCATCATAAAGAAACCCTTGAATGATACTCTCGATTATTTTCTATTCAAAACTTTGCATTTTCATATTCGCTACATTGTATCCACAGTCTGACGATATGTCTGCCAATTAGCACACATTGAACTGTTAGCAATCCTTTTAGAGTTCTTATGTCAACCCTTGACAGGTATAAGCTCGAGATTGACTGCACTGGGACTCAGCTAAATTATAATATATTTTCGATTAAATACAGATATGCAACTAGCCAGAGGCATATAAATTTTCTTTTTTCCGGCGTCTAATTGTATGATAGTGCCAGCTCAGAGTACTTCATCTGCTTCACAGTTTCCAGGAATATCACTTACCGGGATCTAGTAGTAGAATAGAGCCTGCTCTGACAGTTCATCTGCTTCATAGTTACCAAGAATATCACTATGTCCTGGAACCCATTGCACGGTTATCTTGAAAGAGGATGTTACACCCACTAGAGGGAACGACAAGGTACCTGAAAGCCACACAAAAAGACTTCTGACGTCTTGGGAACTCCGACACTATTGTCAGCAATAAATTTGAAAAATTGAAGGTCTTTGTCTATGTCGAAACCAGTTGTAAACGCCACCAACAATCAAAGCCTGGAGATCAAATGCAGAATAACTCTTGCTCACAGGTGCTGCTTTGGAATCCTTAAGAAATTGCGAAGCAGATCCCTCTCTCGACGAGCAAAAATTACGCCCTGAAAGTCACTTATCATTCCCGTCCTATTATACGGAGCAGAAATATGGACTATATCGAACCGAGATCAGAAAGTACTTAGATCATTCGAAAGAACTGCTCTTCGCAAGGCCTTTGGAACATCTGCTTGAACGATGAGTACCGAAGAAGACAGAACTACGAACTACTCTACGACGAATTGAATATAGTTGAGCGCGTTAAAATCAAACGAATGTGTTAGTTGGTCCATATACTACTGTGCCCAAAAACAAGGTGACATTTGAATTTAAACTGCGCGCGTCGAAGGATTTGTAGAATTATTTTTTTTTTAGGTTGGTAGTACTGTCAGTCACATTTGTGTCAAATTTCATGTCAAAATATTCATTAGTGTTGGAGATACGTGTCGTTTTGTGAGCTGCTAAAAGTGAGTTTTTCGTTTTTTGCGATGTCGAAATTTGTTGAGCAAAGAATTTGCATTAAATTTTGTTTACGGGTTTATCAATTTTCTGCTGCGGGTACGTTGAGGATGGTGCAGAAAGCCTTCGGTGATGAGACTTTGTCCTAAAAAAAATATTTGCTAGTGATATAGTGAGTTCCAAGCCGGCCGCGAACGTGTCGAAGACGAAGAGCGTCCAGGGCGACCATCAACCTCAACCGACGAAGCTCACGTTCAACAAATCAAAGATTTGGTGTTGAAAAACCGTCGATTAACAATTAGAGACCTTGCTGATGAAGTTGGCGTGTCGAAAGGCTCAGCCAATACCATTTTGAAGGATGTTTTGGGCCCCAAGGGCGTCAAATCTCAACTGGTACCGAAAACATTGAATTTTTTGGAAAAAAAAAAGCGTCGCGTTGAAGTGTGTGAAACGATACTTTCCGACTACCAGGATACCATGAAATGCATTATAACTGGCGATGAGATTTATGCTTACGACCCCGAAACAACCGATCAATCGAGCGAATATCGTGCCAAAAGAGAGCCGACCAAAAAAATCGCGCCAAAGTCGCTTAAATGTCAAGGTCATGTTGACTGTTTTCTTCGATTGTCGTGGTGTTGTGCATTATGAATTCATTCTAACCGGTCAAACAGTCAACAAGGAATATTATTTGAACGTTTATGCGTCGTTTGCGTAACGCTATCCGCCTTAAAAGACCGGAACTGTGGAAAGACAATTCTTGGTTTTTACACCACGATAAATCACCATCCCATACTGCCCTAGAAATTCGTGATCATTTCGCCAAAAACTCAACCCATATCGTTCCGCAACCACCGTATTCACCTGATCTGGCGCCCTGCGACTTCTGGCTGTTCACCAAGCTCAAAAGACCGCTCCGGGGACACCGTTTTTATACGATAGAGGAGCCGCAGCGAAGACGGAACTGAAGGCCATCCCGGAAAGTAACTACAACCAGTGTTTCGAAGATTGGAAAATCCGTTGGCATAAGTGCATTGCATCGGGAGGGGATTACTTTGAAGGGGATGAAATTGATTTGAATGAATAAATAAAAAATTTTCAAAATAAATACAATGTGCCTTATTTTTTGGGGACAGTAGTACAAGTAGTATGTACGCTTAAAAGAAACAAAAAGTTTCTCGAAACCATGAAGGGACAACGGATGCAAGGATTCGCAAGCATCTAATAAATGAATGTACAATTGGCGTCATTTCGGAAATAATAAACGCAACTAGTGAAGTTCTTCTTGGTCCAGACCGATCTACAGTTGTAGGGGCAAAAAAGAAGAAACCCATTAACTTATCACTTATGAAATTTCGGATATAAAAAAAATAAGACGTTATGCTACTCTACCATTACCTCACTAGGTTTTTACCAGGATCCAGAAAAAGTTTTTTTTTTTGGTGCCAAGTGTTGCGAATCTTTCGGGAATTACTTCTTCTGAAGTGAATCAATGTCATAAAGTGTGTGCATGAACGCCAGGCCGTTCAATCTATCTGGAAGCATGTTCATCATCAGCCAAGTTTATATGCAGCGGAGTATCCAAAAAGAGCGTTCAGAGCTCGCATTCGTTACAGAAAGTGTGCAGAATATGCGAAACAATGCACATTTAATAAAATAAATGAAAAAGCCTAATAATGGAAGTAACTAGTTTTTTTATTTTAAATTACTTTTTACATTTTTTTAATTTTTCTAAGTTATCACAGCAGACATTTTATGTGTTATGATATTGTTGCAAAGTAAAAAATAAAACTGGCTTCGTCGCGGCAATCGGTAGTCTGACGCTACCGAAGTCAAGACTCAATGTGCCGCTGATAGATAGCAACGATATCGGTGTGTAAGTAGATAAGACATTGTTGTTGCATGTATCTACATGTTGATGGACGCGATAAGATCTATAAGATAAACGATGCGCTCTCACTGATTGTTGCTTGGCAAAGATAAAGTGACAAGAACGCCGGTAGAAATAGTGGTGAACACGGCAATTGCATCTGCACACACCAAAAAATTAATAAATGACTTTTGACCATTTCAAAGAAAAAAACTACAGACAAAGTTAGCAACAAAAGTGTTGGTAAAATAGAAAAGAGATCACAGATAAGCGCTCGGTAATGTGAGTACATCCCATACTTACTTCGGAGAGATCATCCGCCCCACATTGGTCCAAAACTTTTGTGTAATGGAGGTAATAATGATGGTGATAAAGTCTTGCAATGCACACAGGCGTTGGAAGGGGGGCATTTCTGCGGTGGAGAGGAGCGAATCCATCATGCCAGATGTTTAAGCAACTTGCGATGTAACCTAGAGTTAAACTATTCGTTGTGTTGAGTTTTCTTCTTTGGTCTCAAAATGCTTTCGTACTTGCCAAAAATATTTTAGTTACTTCCTTCTTTACTCTACTACTATTTCTAGAATAGAAAGGAGTACGAACCAGGAACGTTCTCTTCAACCAGCCAAATTTAAATGAATCAGACTATATCCCTCAAAAGTTAGATTTCAATAGTCACTCTCAGGTAAGAATATCATAAGGACGTAGCTGGAGAAAAATTTTAGTGGGGAAGGCTGATACCTGCATCGTCGGGGTCAAAATAAACTGAGGATTTGGGACGGGTACATACTCCAAAGATCTTGACAGCTCTTTGTCTTTATCCGGCTGCCGAACTCAGTCATCATCTTTCAGGAGGAAGTACTAGGTACAGGAAAGGGCTGTGCTGTTTTACTGAACTACTAATAGAGGTTACAGAAAGCTACCAAATCACATAGACAGAGAGATAGGTGGCATTGCTAGCGTTGTCCACACTACAGATTATTTCTAATAATGGAACTGTGGGACGGCATTTCACACTCCTTACATACAGTTGCAACGGAAACAGCTGGTACGATGAGGAGAGCCCTTGGAACGTCATAATCGGCAACAACATTTGCAGGATAAGTTAGATACCAAGAGTTGAAGAGGGTGGCAGACAAAAAAAGAGAGAGGCCGAAATGCCTGAGAACGAAGAGCTTGACAAGCTGACTGACAGGGGTAAGGCTTGAAAATTCTACGATAAAATGCGGTAAGTATCAGAAAGTTTCAGAACCGGAGCGTACTCTTGTAGAACCCCTAGTGGTGATCTGAAAACAGGATTGACTGATTCCATTAAAAATTTAAATCCATCGAAAATTGGTTTCAGCGTGTGGACTTTTGCAAATGTACCTGTGATGGCCACGCAAAAGAAATCGAGTTCCATACTTAATACCATCGAATGCAATCACAGCAATGAAGAATTCCATTGACACTATCCCAATCCGTTTTTGGTTAATTAAAAAAAAAAAACTTTTGTAGCGCTCTTAATGGAAAATTATTAAAAATTTACCACTTTCATCACTACGCTGAGCCCACTGTACAATACTTTCGTTGCATTTCGAGCAGTTATTTACGCATCACATGCACTTGCCAAAATAAATTCGTGCTCAATATCCAATTTTGTCCATTCGCACGGCTGTCTGCGAACTTAATTATGAGTGTCAATTTCACTTTAGCCATTCTTCATTATTTTCGCACTAACGCTTGTCATTAAATATTTGGCAACATGAAATAATTTGGCATGTAAATGCACTCAACGGCGAGACATTGCTGCATTAATAAGTTATATGCACTTTCAATGCAATGCAAGTTCGGTAAGTTTTAACACTCTGGCAAGTTTTGTTTTCAACAGCAACGAAAAAGATGCGACTGAAAAATAAATATTTGCAATATTCCATCTTTATACTCATTGTCATAAGCTTCTGTAAGGATATACATTTCTTTTAAAAAATAGTATTTATAACTTACAATTGCTAAATTGATTTTAAAATTTCAAATTTGCGTGTAAATTGATAGCACTTTTCAAACGTCCTTATATAGTGTTTGGTGCATGTCGGAATAAGGCAAGAAAAGAAAATGGTGAAAAATATTTGAAAATGAACTAATTTTGAAATAAAATGAATTATGAAAGCCTACCTATATTGTTAGACGCGAGCTCGCCACTGTAGGAACCTGTTTGTAATTTATCAAGCCCATTGCAATTTTCGTTGTAGAATTAATTTTTGCTTTGCATTGATTTTGAAATTGCTTCTTCGCTAGCTCAATAGAAAATTCTTTCAAAAATATTTTGCGCTTTCCAGACTTATTGGTGTTCCATATAGGGTGATTAAGATCAAACAGCCTGAACGCTGCAAGTTCAGTATTATCCGACATATTAAATATTAAGTAATGCCATGAGTTAGCGGTTTGTTTTCAAAGGTATCAACAAAGGATTCAAACACACCCTTTTTTTGCTTCTTTAGAGGATGAAAATAGTTTTGAAAGTTGGGGCGGAAACTGCATCGTTTTCTTGTTGAAAGTAACTGTCATCAACCATCAATTCTTTATATGGGTTTGACAACACCACCCGCCAAAATAATGTCCATGCATGATCGTATTGTATCGTCTCTCTCACTGCTCTATAAATGGGCATGTTCGTTTTTTTTGAAAAAAATCCTTAGCATGAACTATGTTTGCCTTCTCACCACCAGAGCGTAAAATTATTGCAATGAAAGCGTATAGTCCGCATCCGCATTCGTGTATTGCCAATATCTTCTTGGGAATTTGCCTTTATTACTCTTTTAGCGTTCCTATTCTTCTCAAGTGCAATACCTGTAACAAGAGACTCTGGGAAAATGAATGAAGGCATCACTTTTGGATCTAAAACTTTCCGTACATAGTGACGTTAATTTTCTACGCATTTTCGATGCCAGTTCTGATCGCGGTTTTTTCATTTTTGCTTGGCACCATACAGTTGGTTGTTACTCACCTGACCATAATATTTTCTTCACGATTACCCTCAATAGCCGTATTTGACAAATCAAATCTATTTTTGTTAGGGTCCATTTCTACAGCAACATCCAGGTGGATATATTCTTCGAAACGTGCATCTCTAAGGGCTTGAGTATTATCATCTCTGAAGTCCGATTGGTCACTGGGTATCGATTCGTGATCATCAGCAAGTGAGGGATCAACTCACGATTCTAAGGTTAAGGAACGTAAGCACATCCATCTATGTGTGGTGTAGAGTATTCCGCCTTGCCATGACATATACAATAGATATATAATTACAATATAGATATTAAGCATATATAATACAATAATATACAATACCATTTCGTACCATGGCGCATGAGTAATTTTCATGAACAAACAATTTGTGTTTCAGGTTTAAAATAACTCTAGTGAAAAATAACTCAGATGAAAAATGACAATAAATAAAAAAAACATGTTCAAATATAGCTGGCATTGATAAATATTGTAGTCTACTGCCCATATGTAATATAATTAATTTTTGTAGCTATACCAGATGCAGCTGTATGCAGTGCGTATGCTTTTTTTGTGAAAACGACATACTAATTTTGAATGGAAAGGTAAAGTAAAATGTAGTCAAAGTGTTGGCCATTGCTTTTTATACAATTTGACCAATTTTTTAACAATTTGTGGTTATCTTGACAAGAGAAATGTTTAAACCAATCAGACACCCATTTTTCGACTTCTGCGCGGGAATAGAAGTGCTGCTCAGCCGAAGCGAGTCCTATCGGTGAAAACAAATAGTGATCGGAAGGGGACAAGTTTGGTAAATACGGCGGGTAGAATAGCAGCTCCAATCTAAGTACTTTGATTGTATACTGAACCGATTTTGCTGTCTGTGTAGGACATTGTCGTGTAACAAAATTTCTTTGCCGTGTCTTCTGGCCCATTCTGATCGTTTTTCGATCAATACATGGTTAAAATTGATCACTTGTTGTCCTGCAGGGATTAGTATTAACATTCTCAGCAGGTTATAAAAGCTCATGATATTTCTGCTTACATCAAACACAGAGCATTGTCTTCTTACCGAATCGATCTATTTTTGCAGTCAATGTTGATGTTTGTTCCAGATTTAACCATGATTTTCCTCGTTTAGGATTCCTAAAATAAATTATTATCGCATCATCAGTGACATTTCGATGCAAAACTGATTTTTTTTTCGTGTCTTTAAAGTAATTTTTTGCACGTGTGTTTTTCAGTTTTACATTTGTATTTCATTCAATTCATGTGACACTCATTTTCCACACTTTTGGATTTCCCCATAGTTTTCACATGGTCTGAAATTTCTTGCTTTGCAACATATAGCATGACTGCAATTTGCTTTTGACTCAAGGTATCAGCATCATCCTATATTGCTTGTAGGTCAGCGACTTCAAACCTTTTTGGTGGCCTTCTACGTTCTTCATTTCTCCCATCAAAATCAAAATCTCTGAACCGTTGAAGCTATCTTTTGTATGTTGCTTCTGATAGATCATGATCACCATATGCCTTGCCAAGTATTCGATGCGACTCTGCAGCATTTTTCTACAAATTAAAACAAAAAATGTATGCTTAGTGCAGATCATCACTTTTTGCTACAAAATTTGACATTTTGAACACAGTGAAAATATATGATGCTGTTTGTTCAATGACTGTAAGGTTATTGAATATGTTTGATAGCTGTCATGCCAACCAATTAGAAAAAAATGAAAGCTCATTTACAACAAATATTGCCCACCAACACATTTGTATCTTAACGTTCACTTCGTACCGACACACTTTGTAGTATTTGGACAATTCCTATCAAACCTCTATGGTCATATGATAAAATGTTACTCATACGCCCCGGAACGTATGCATTCCTTAATAAAAATCTTTTGTTAATTATAATATTTTAATTAAAATTACTATTTTTTTTAATATTTTTTTTTGATAAATCTAATAAAATAAGTCTGGTGTAATTATAGCCTGAATTTATTCAGATCGGACAACTATAGCACATAGCTCTTATACAAACTGATCGAAGCAAATCAACTTCTTGTATGGGAAACTTTTTTATTTGACGATTGACACAGATTGTTGTCCGAAGCAACACTATAACCTCCTAATAACTTATTCAGATCGGACAACTATAACATATAGTAGTCACACAAACGAATTGATTAAATTCAAGTCCTTGTATGGAGAACTTTTTTATTTGACAAAATATATTCACGAAATTCGGCACAAATTTTGCCTAAAGCAATGTTATAAACTCACAAAAAATTACACAGATCGGACAATTGTAGCATATAGCAGTCATACAAAGGGATCGATCAAACTCAAGTCCTTTTAAGGAGAACTTTTATATTGGACAAGATATATTCACAAAACTTGGCACAGCTTATTTTCTAAGGTAATACGACGATCTCCCAAAAAGTTATACAGATCGCACAACTATAGCATATAGCTGCCTTACAAACCGACGCGTCAATATGAAAATATTAAGATAATTATTTTATTTTTTAAAGACTACTTTAAAAATGAAAACAAAATTATTAGCAAATTATTTTCAAAATTAATATTAATAATTCACTTCGTGTACAATCAATGAATTTTTAAAAACCCAACAGACCTAATAAAATCATTTTCTATGCCACCAGAAAAAAACCCAAAGACATTTCTTTTGACCCTTATCTGCCACAGCATTTCAGCCCCAACCCTGTTGCCACAAAATTCTTTTTAGGCCAAGCGCAAGCTAACAACCGCAGCTAGTCTGCCCACAAAGCAAAAAATACTTAGCTTTGAGTAGCAACCAACAGTTGTCTGCGTTGACCTTTTTCTGCCACTTCAACGGTCAAATTCTAGCACACTTTGTAAGCGCAATGGCAAAATGCTGTGAACCATTAAAATTTTCCAAATTATGCCTAATGAATAAAATATCATTAATGTACCGAAAGTATACCGAGAAACTTCTAACAAGCAAATCAAGCGCAAAACTTTATTTAATTTCTGTAGCCCCCACCCTTGGCTACTCACGCCACTAGGAGGCTGAAAATCAACTCAATAATTTAAGTGTTTTAATGCATTACCGATGTAACGTTTTTTAGCTTTTTAACTTATGCCTTGTTGCCCTCGTTATTGTCAACTGAAATTGGGGAAGATTGATTTTTGTTTTTCGAAGCAAAGAACATAGTATAAATCTAGAAAATTTTAGGCATTAGGTTAGATTATTTCTCTGAATAAAAGATTGTACAATTGAAAATTGCGGCATGGAATGTCAACAGTTTTAAAGTGCTTAATATTGTCAACTCATTTTGAGGTCTCTATTTTTAGTCAAGCAACAATAAACTACATTTTAAAATCGACTTCATGAAATGACAATCAACTTCAGAAGGGATTCGCAAGAGAAAGTTATTCCTAAAGGCATAAAAATGTATAATAATGGATTAATAAAACATAATATTATACTTAAATAAAAACAGGAAAATATTTAAAGTCATCGTATTCAATAGAACCCATAGTCTCCTAATTAAAGTTGTTCAAAATGATCCGTAGAGCATTTCCCGCGTACGCGATTTTTAGGTTTTTTAGCTCACTGTAAATAAACCTGCTTTAATGCATACGGTATAAAGCCAAGCGCAAATTTAAAATTCTTATGAATCTCCGAATTTCATTAAGATAGCTCACATATTGACTAATATAATGGGTGATACAAGTAGAAGTACTTTTTCAATGGCATTTTTTGAGTCGAGCCAGGTTGTCATATTGCTTTTGTTCAGCATTGTTTGGCATTTCATCACGAAAAGCTTATGCCTGAATAACGACAAATTACACATTGTTCAACTTTTTTACGAAAATTCATGTTCTCCAGAGAATGTGTTTCGCGCTCTTAGTTCAACTTATGGTCAACATAATCGGCCTTCTGAGTGTACTATTCGCAACACCATCACCCATCTTGAGACCCAGCATATATTATTGGATAACATTCGACCGAATAGACTACGTCCAGCACGCGTTAAAGAAAATATAGCAGCCGTAGCTGAGAGTGTACATGAAACCGTCGAGGGTCGATTTGGCGATGTTCGCATCAACTCGCACTGACGTAAGGAACGACTTGGAGTATTTTATGACGAGAACATAAATTGAAAGTATACAAAATATGGCTTATGCAAGAACTGAAGCCGCTTGACTCTCCTAAACGACATCGACTTCAAAAGTTCCAAAAAGATCCGACTTTTTCGCAACAAATTTTGTTCACTGATGAGGCCCATTTCTGGCTATATAAACAATTTTAGACTAAAAGCAACCTACCGAAGAGAACGTAACCGTCAACAGCGACCGTTATTGCACCTTGATAACCGACTATTTGGTACCTGAAATTGAAGCTCGGGATCTCGGAGACATTTAGTTTTAACAATACGGCGCCACTTCCCACACATCACATCAGTCAAAGGATTTATTGAGAAAACACTTCGGTAAGCAGAAAATTTCATGTTCGATTGGCCACCAAGATCGTGTGATAACACATCATTAGACTTTTTCCAGTGGGGATATGTAAAGTCTAAAATCTATGCGGACAATCTCGCTTCGTTTTATGCCTTGGAGTAAAACACGCGTGTCATTCAAAAACTCAAAACTGGCCGGAGTCAAGCCCATCAAGCCCATTGTTTTGATGCCGGCTCCTATAAAGACTTTCAGCAACATACTTGCATTTGATGTGAAATTTAATGCACTTAATCTTTATATAGGAAATGGGCTGAATACTCCTCATGTCTATAAATAAAAAATATCTATGTCTTGTTAAACTTCATTATATTTCTATTTCAAATATTTGTATCAATAATTTTCAAAATTACACCTCCAATACAAACAGGTGGATTCTTATACAACCAATAGCGTTTTCATCTTTATTAATATATAATATTTCCCCTGCATTGCCTAGTTTTTTTTTTTTTTGTAATATTGTCGCATTTATTGTATGCCAAAGTTCAGCTGGGCAAGTTGGACTAGTACATATAACTAGTAAAGGGTGATTTTTTAAGAGCTTGATAACTTTTTTTAAAAAAAAAACGCATAAATTTTGCAAAATCTCATCGGTTCTTTATTTGAAACGTTAGATTGGTTCATGACATTTACTTTTTGAAGATAATTTCATTTAAATGTTGACCGCGGCTGCGTCTTAGGTGGTCCATTCGGAAAGTCCAATTTTGGGCAACTTTTTCGAGCATTTCGGCCGGAATAGCCCGAATTTCTTCGGAAATGTTGTCTTCCAAAGCTGGAATAGTTGCTGGCTTATTTCTGTAGACTTTAGACTTGACGTAGCCCCACAAAAAATAGTCTAAAGGCGTTAAATCGCATGATCTTGGTGGCCAACTTACGGGTCCATTTCTTGAGATGAATTGTTGTCCGAAGTTTTCCCTCAAAATGGCCATAGAATCGCGAGCTGTGTGGCATGTAGCGCCATCTTGTTGAAACCACATGTCAACCAAGTTCAGTTCTTCCAAAAAGTTTGTTAGCATCGAACGATAGCGATCGCCATTCACCGTAACGTTGCGTCCAACAGCATCTTTGAAAAAATACGGTCCAATGATTCCACCAGCGTACAAACCACACCAAACAGTGCATTTTTCGGGATGCATGGGCAGTTCTTGAACGGCTTCTGGTTGCTCTTCACCCCAAATGCGGCAATTTTGCTTATTTACGTAGCCATTCAACCAGAAATGAGCCTCATCGCTGAACAAAATTAAAGCGCGAAACACATTTCGAACCGAACACTGATTTTGGTAATAAAATTCAATGATTTGCAAGCGTTGCTCGTTAGTAAGTCTATTCATGATGAAATGTCAAAGCATACTGAGCATCTTTCTCTTTGACACCATGTCTGAAATCCCACGTGATCTGTCAAATACTAATGCATGAAAATCCTAACCTCAAAAAAATCACCCGTTATATATGAAACTTATGTATAGACGAATACTCCTCATTTCAATTTATATCCCCAATTTATGTGCTGCCCTCACTCTGTAATATCGTAACCACAAAATTGAGTACTTGTTACATACCACACTTCACTTGGCTTAAACCACATTCATATATCCTGCTTTAATTGCTATGGGAATAGATTCCATTTCCGGTTGCAAATAAATTCCCCAAAAATAAATTTACTGCAACAAAAGTGAAAGAGGTGTTTTATTTTTATGTGGAAGGTCGTTCTTAAAAGTAGAAATAGTTGGCAAAAGCGTAAAGGGAATCGCATATAAAATTGAAAATAAATAAATATGCAATATATTTGAAAATAAAACACTTTTAAGTAACCATCTATTGCGCAATAAATGTAAATAATTAAATTATGAATTACGAGTGACTAACTTTTTAACGAAAGTTGAACATCAGGTTTACAAACAATTTGAAAGAACAATTAATTATTAAAAAGCTGTTGGGACAAGAAAAATCATTGGAGACTAAATTGAAATTTAACAAGTAAGTAAAGGCCGTTTCGATAAAATTTTCGCAGTGCATGCAGAAAGTAGATTCAACATCCTTAAATTTATTCAGATAGATTCTGAAGCAGCCGTGGCCAGCCAAATAGTACCGAGAAATCCAGTCTCTAATATTGGGTATTAGAGAGTGAGTCCACCTTCCCTTCGTTAAGATATCCCATCTTTCCTGACATTGCCAAAGGCACTTTTCATAAATTTCTGCCAGTTCTTGTATATTGGCTAGGTATTTTGTTAGCCCTCATGTCTCGGACTGATGACCAACGCTCTGCTGCTATGTGTATGGGGAGTCTTCCTGATATAACATTTCTTGCATCATCCTATACTGTTTTGAATGCGCAGAAGGTTTGTAATGACGTCAGTCTGTGTACTCAAGCAACTCCTCTCATCTACGAGCTGTGACTAGTAGCAGATAATTGATGCGGCGTATAAGGACTGCGTTTCTATCCGGAACTTTCTGTACCTTGTACGTCTTCAGCCCAGCTTCTTTCTTCGTCTTGCGTACGAAATATTCTGAGCAGCCAGCCTTCCTCGCCAATTTCCGGCCTGAAATGCTTGGGTCTTTCTTGAGAATGGTAACAACGTTCTTCGCCTACTCCCGATCATGTGACCCGTCTTTTTACCAGAACCTTTCTTCCTATCAGTACGCCCATCTTCCTTAAAGCGTTTAATAACGCGAGAAATGGTTTTAGGGTTAGCCCCTACCTCTTTGCCAACGACCACTGCGGTTTCTTTTGAAAAAATTTAATAATTTTTTCGCGCACTTCCACTTTGCTTGCCATTTTCGCATTAAATAAATTCGTATTGACTTTTATTGACTATTTATTTCAGAGCTACTAAGATAAAAATTTGTTCATTTCAAATTTTTAATTGCACGATATGGAAAAAATGTAACGGACACTGTTATTCGACGCAGTCCTTAGAATAATCGAGCTACTGACACTTGTCAGCAGCTTTTTCACTAGTTGTCTGGGACCCCACACGTTGGGCATTATTCTACCATTTGCTGACACAGACCTCGCCTCTTTTATATATGTGGCTATTAGCTGCTTGTATGAAAATCAATGATCCAGTATTTCTCCCAAATATTTAAGATATTATATTATGTTCCATTTTATGATAAACTCATCAATACAAATCTCAATATCTTCAACTTTCTTGCGACTACTCATTAATACCACTTCCGCTTTGTGAGCAGCTAGTGGTATCAGTCTCGAGCCTTTTTTTAATTTTACTAATGCGTTTATTACACTTCTTCCTCGCCTCGTCAAAGGTTTTTGCTAAAACAATGACCTCAATTTCGTTCGTATATCGTACTATCTTTACCGCAACCGACATCGCGACTCTGAGAATACCTTTGTACATTACATTTTAGAGTACAGGGCCGAGAACTGACCCTTGCCGAACATCGGCTATAACTTTGTGCATTTCAGGTCCAAATTCTGTGTCATAGACTAGTACTCTGTTTTCGAAATAGCTTGCCACAATTTGTATACGATAGTTAGGAACCTTTAACTCTCTCAGAGCTCTAAAAATTAGAGTCCAGTTCGCTGAGTTGAAGACGTTTTTAATGTGCAGGGTGATGAAAACACAATATTGTTTGTTACCCCAACGCCACCTATTCACTTCCAATGCTTTTCCAGCTATTTTGCTAACAGCATTTATAGCATCTACAGTCCTTTGTCATTTGAGGAAACCGAATTTCATTGGATGAAACCCAAAATCTCCTTCCATGTATTTTTCGCGCCACTTACAAATAATTGATTTAAGTACTTTAGTATGTGATTTAAAAAATCACATGTGGGCGGTGCCACATTCATCGGACATTTTTGACACCGTCTCCAAAAATCCTTCTTATATAGGACTACCATATTTCTGAGTTAAAATTTAATGTCTCCGTCACATTCAGTTAATGATTTATAGCGCTTTTAGTAGTTTCTAACAGTACCGTTATATGACGAGTAAGTGGGGTATCCATTTTAACAGTATCGGTAAGAGGGCTTAAGGAATTTGTTCTAAACGAATTTCGATATGGTAGCTTGAAAGATTTGGGAGGTGCGAACATTAACTCTACTAGAGGGCGGGGCAACGAGCACTTTTTCAAGACTTTTCGCCCACGACCCTTGTTACTGCAATCGCCTATGTTTGCTTAATGTCGTGTTGTGGGGATGGGAATGGTCCAATTGCGCCCATTTATGAAATGGTACTAATTTTTTTGCCAAGGAACTCATGCCAGTTTCTACAAATGTGCGGCACCTTTGAGAGATAATGATTTGGTCAAAATGTCTGATCGAAGTCTTAAAGACAAGTTCGCGAAAGTACAAACAGACATACGGAGTGAGAAACATGGCTAAATCGACTCAGCTCAACATACTGATCCTTTATATATCTATTTTATAGGGTCTCCTGTGCATCCTAGGTGTGACAAACTTCATGGCAACCTAATAAGCCAAGTTCAGGGCGCAACAATTGTAAATGTCATGCAGAAACCACATCAAAAACCTCTTTTACACCTGAGGCATGCAACAGCTGATGGCTAACGGCAAATATATGCAACTTTTAAAACAAGAACATGCAATTTCTGTAATAAATTTTGCAATTGCCACGAATTTGAGTGCCAAAGTAAATAAATAGCAAAATATTTTTGCTATGTTGGCAATAAATTACAATAAATTCCGTTCGTGTCTTGGCGCTCAAGTGACAGTGGAGTGGTGAGGTGAAGGGGAAAAATAGCAAAACACCATTGCGGGCATGCAACATATGTGTTTTACAAATGAAATTACATTGTTTTGCGGAGAGCGAAAAAATGCAAAAATCACACACCTAAAGTGGTGGATTTGTAAACCACACACATACACATACAAACATGCATCTCATATAATATTTTAGCTGTTTGCTGCCACTTTCCCCAAAACCAATCAACTGCGCTGATATACACAAAAAACAAACATAGAATACCGGCTGCCGGCGACTCGCCTTTGCCGCAGCACAAACATAAAGTAATAAAATTCCGTTTCCCTTTTGGCTTTCGAAAATGTAAATTTCTTTGTTTTGCGCACAGCGAAAATAAATATTAAAAGCGCAGAAGGTGGAAGGCTAAAAATCAGACAGTTAGTCAGCAAAAACGCTATGCAAAGATAGAGAACGGCAAGGTAATAAAAATCATATGTTTAGCGAAAGTGAAATCGGGGAAAATAGTATTTGATTTCGATTGATTTGTAAAACAAGAAAAAACGTTAACTTCGGCTGCACCGATGCTAATATACCCTTCATTGGTGCATTTCTTTTAGTAACTATGTGTTCAGTTTATATGGAAGCTATATGCTATAGTACTCCAATCTGAAATTTTTTTTCGTATATTACATTATTTCTATGAACAATAACTCATTACCAAATTTCGTGAATATATCTTATCAAATTCAAAAGTTTTCCATACAAGAACTTGACCCGATCGTTCAGTTTGTATGGCAGCTATATGTTATCGCCAGTTCTGACAAATGAGCAGCTTCTTGAAGAGAAAATGACATTTGCAAAATTTCAAAACGATATCTTAAAAACTGAGGGTCTAGTTAGTACATATATATACTGACAGATGGGCAGGCAGACAAGCCTCAACATACTGATCATTTATAAATTTACTTTATAGGGTCTCCAACGAACAGTTTCCATGGAGATGATACCTTTGTCTTATACAATAATAGGTGCAAAATTTCGTGAAGATATCTCGATCTTTAAAAAAGTTTTTCATACGAAAACTTATTTATAATCGTTTAGTTTGTATGAGAGCTATGTGCTACAATGGTCTGATCTAAATATTTTTGTAAAGCATTCTTTTAAATAATGATCCTTGTCAAAATTGGATAAGATATCTCATCAACAAAAAAACGTTTTCCATGCAAGAACAGTGCCGACAAAGGAGCAATTTTTTGTGGGGAAACGATTTCGGATATGTATTTCAAAAACTGAGGAGTTCGCGTATGAACCGGCAGACGGACATGACTAAGTAGAGTCGCAACAAAGTCCTCAAGTCGCTAGCCGGCAGCTCATAGGGAAAGAACAAAGAAATGTTGTTGGCAACTAACAAGGCAATCGGCCGGCCGATCTTTAAATAAGCCGCACCAATATGGTCGCCTGGGTGCAGTAAAACGCAGACGAGGAAGCTTCAGACTTGTCAGAATACTGCACTCCGGACTACGACAGAATGCCTCTTGATGTCTCCTATCAAACACCTGCATAGTGAGGCCCGTATGCTTCCAGTTAAGGAGCATAATGAACTACTCTCCAGGCAATTCCTACTGGGATGCTTTTGCAGAAATCGTTCCTGCCGTCACCTGCTTGAAGCGAAATCATCTCGTAGGAGCATCAAGAAGAAATTTCTTAACTACCTCGACGACATCAGACAACACGTCGACCAGACTTCGGACGCAACTAACTTCCGACACGCACTGACCGCCATTCACAGTGCAGCCATCAACACCTTCACCGACTCCCTTCCACTGAATGGCGTACTCGGAGTCAAACCACCACCCATTGCAGACGAAGAGCTCGAGTTGCCGCGAGAAACGAGAGTAACCCTTGCGCAACTTTGTTCTGGATACTGTAGCAGGCTAAACTCCTACTTATTCAGAAGAGACCCCGACATATCCAATATATGCAATGAGTATTCGCACTGGTCACCTCTTTGCATGCTCCACCAACCCCACTAATCTGTCACCCTTTCCGATCTAATCTCTCTATGGTCCGACGCCGTCGAAACAGCACGCCTGTTGAGCCTTCCGTTGGATGACGTTGGCGGCAACTTAGTTCATCCTTACCATCCTAACGTGGACTAAGTTCCCGCTTAACAACAGCAACAACAATTAAATCGGCTTAGTTTGACTCCAATGTTTACTGCTAGGTTTTACAAACTTCATTTTCATATTCAAAATATAAAACAAAAAAAATTAAACAGAAAAACAAAAAGTGGAAATTAGAAAGTCCACAGAGGGAGGTAAATGAAAAAAGGAAGAGAATTTAGCAAAGCCGTAAAAATCCTATAGTTGGATCTCATATATAGCCATAACGTCTTGAACTCCTCACTAATTCGCTTTGTATTTCTATTCTTTCTAGTTCACTCTGATGTCAGAAAGTCTGAAAGCCAAGAACAAGTTCCAGTTTGATCTTGAAAATTTTTAGAGATAGAATCTTTGGGAGAGCGGTCTATCAGGTTAGGCCGGTCAGCTACTTCAATTTGCAACTTTGCCAAAAATTAATTTGTTTTTTTTTTTTTGCAAAACTCTTCGTTCAACCACAACCTGTATTCACCTACAAAGCGAGGAAATTTTATTTCTTTTTCTTTTAGCCCCCTTTTTAAGCGGTATGAATCACATATATTTACTTTATAGTTTTTTTCGCATTGAATGACATATGAAATATATCTTAAAAAATTAAAAAATAAAATATCTATTAGCATAATTGCTTACACAACTCTATTTTACGACAATCTTGCATATATTTCGGCGCTACAACATTTGGAAGGCAGCAAAGCAATAAAATGAAACCTTTTATGTATTTATGTATATAAATGCTTGCTCGACTAATATATGATTGTTTTTACATGGAAATCGAAATATGTTTCACTCTCATAACAGCTACCTTTGAAATATGATAAAATCAGCATATTTCCATATATTAATATTTTATTTTGACAAGACCAATAAAAATGGTAGGCTACCGCCAAATCCAAACGAATTCATATATATGCAAAATAGTATCTTATAACTACATTTATTGTAACAAGGGACCAATAAAGCATAGCTCATTTAAAATTCATATTTTCACTCTCAATATCACAAAAATGTTTCCCTCTCTCTCTCCGCCCTACACTCTGAATTAAAAATTTACTTTGCATTGCCTATGAAATTATCATTAAAGCAGTCGTAAAAGCACGCATTTGTAGGAAATCAAATAACATGTTACAGCAATACAAAAGCACACACACACATTAATCCCTAGCAGATTGGCGGTCAGTGCGCCATCGGTTCCCAATATAATATGGTTGCTTTGGCTACAATTCGCATTTAAATTGTCCATTAGCTAAGCTGATTAATTGCTAAAAGGTATTTAATTTGTAATGTTGCGCGCCACTTCCTTTCATTTCACTGCTCTTTTTTTTGTTGAATTCTTTGCAGACAACAAAGGCCGCACCGCGCACTGGGAAGATTGGGCGTGGGAGTGTCATAGGCAGCTTATGCTGTTTGCTCGTGATTGTCAATCTCATTTACACACGACCATTGACGTTAAATATTTTTCTGTGATTTTGGTATTTTCTTTCAACTTTATTTTGATTACAAATTTTTGTAGCTGCAATAATTTTGTTAACGATTTTTCACATGCCATTTAATGCTTCATTAGTTGCTAGTGACGATGCGAGTTTTTTTTTGATGTGACTGTGTGAGTAATTAGCACAAAATATTTCTAGTAATAACAAGCATTTTAAATTTTAAATTATTCACTTATGTATGTACATATATTTTTTGTGCTTTACAAGTAGAATAAATTTTAAAGCAAACAAAAAAAAGTAAATTCAAAAATTAAATTTCGTTGCAATAATGTTCATCGCCATTACTTTTTACATATTTTGATCAATTTTCTGGCAATTTGTGGATACCGCCAATCGAAATGTTCGTTTTTTGAAGCAAATCAATCAGACACCCAATTTTCGACTTCTGCATAGAAATCGAAGTACTGCTCAGCCAATGCGTGACTCATCGATGAAAGTAAATTATAATCGGAAGGGGCCAAGACTGGTGAATATGGCAGCTTACCCCACCCTAGCTCCAAGTATATTGATTGTACCCTGAACCGATTTTGTTTTGTATGCAGATATATTGCTGTAACAAAATGGCTTTGAAGTGTGTTTTAGCCCATTCCGGCCTTTTTTAATAAATGCTTGGTTCAAATTAATCATCTATTGTCTGTAATGATTAGTATTAACAGTTCCACCAGGTTTTAGAAGCTCAGGATATACCAGATTCTTCTGATGCCACCAAGCTAAGAGCATTGCCTTCTTGCCGAATCGATCGGTTTTTGTAGTTAATTTTTATTCCGGATTAACCCAAGATTATCCCCGTTTCGGAATAAATTAATTTTTCATCGCCAGTTATAACTTGATGCGAAACTGATTTTCCTTCCTGTCTTTGATGCAAAATTCAACAATTTTTTTTGCGGTTTTCCATTCGCCTTTGAATGACATGAATTGAATCATGTGTCACCCATTTTCCACACTTTTACATCTTCCTCATAGCTTTCTAACGATCTGAAATTGTTTGTTATATCAAAATCATTCTGTCTGAACCGTTGACACCACCTTTCGTATGTTGCTTCTTATAGAGTATGATCACCATATGAACAAAAAATTAATACTTTCCGAAAATAATCACTTTTTGGTACAAAATTTTAGATTTTCAACACAATTGGAAATAATGATGGTGTTTTTCAGTGACTTTAAGGTTATTGAATGTGTTTTACAGATTTCATGAAAACCAAACAGAAACAAAATTAAGGATAGTTCACAACAATTGTTCCATACAAACACATTTGTATCCTAACGCTCACTTCATACCGGTATATTAAATTATCTTCCCATTAAACCTATGTTTATATTTACAAAAAATATTGAAAAGTTAGTTATAAATGAAGTCAACAAAATACACACAAAGCTTTCGTTTATTACACTGGAATGAATACGGCTTAATACCCATCCAAGGATGGTCAACTCGATAGTAGCTATTCCTCAAAAATATTTGGTCCATATTGTCCGCCATTGAATCTGAAAAATTATGCGGCACCTTGCTTCCAACAGATGGCTTTCATAGTTCTTTTTAGACACGTTGTTTGACATATCAATTCGAAATAACCTTACTTAATCAAAAGTAATATATAATTAATTTTGAATATATTTATCTTGGCTCCGCTATTGCTGTAATATACCGATCTATATATAATTTGGAGAATACCATATAGCATTGCCTTTGACAAAAATCTAAACCACCCTTCAAAAACATATTTGTCAAATGAAAATGTTTCTATACAAGAGCTTCATTTTCATCGATCTGTCAGATCTGTTTCATATGTCAGCTACATATACTACATATGTATATCATATCGTGGCAGTGAAAATAATACGAGGTTTGACAATTAAGTAATGAGACTGATTTTATTGCCACATTTGTGGTAAACCTGTGACCCTGTGAAATTCCCTTTCTCTTTTTCCGGCATCCCCTCTATATTAATATATGTACCATCGCTCTAGCTTGGTTAGTTCGCCTGCTGCGTCAAATTAATAGACGTGTGTTTGTAGTGCTCGTCACGAAAATGGAAAAACGAAATCAAGAGCAACGCGTCGCGACAAAATTTTGCGTCAGATTGGGCGATACACCTTCGAAAACGTACGCTAAAACTGTAAGAGTGTATGGTGATAGTGCTCTTAGTCGTGGAAACCAAACGCCAAAGCTCACAGTGGTTATTTTCGCGCGGCCCCCGCCCGAAAAAAGCAAGCATGATCAAGTCGAAGGTGAAAATGATGATTATTGCCTTTTTTGATAGCCGTGGAATCGTCCAAAAAGAACTCGTTCCACCGGGGAAAACTGTGAATTAAGTCTACTATTGCCAAGTACTCGAAAGATTGTGAAAACGAGTCAACAGTCCCAGTATTTGGCCTCTAAAGGGATCGCCGTGTTGCAACAGCCGCCTTGTTCGCCCGACATGTCACCCTGTGACTTTTTTTGTTTCCAAAAACAAAATCGGTGGTTAAAGGAACCCATTTTGAGTCGATTACGGACATCCAGGCGGCCGTGATAAGGGTACTCGCGGACATCCCAGTCGAAGCGTTCCATAAATGCATGGAAAACGTGCTGGAATCGCTGTATAGCTGCCCAAGGGGAATACTTTGAAGGGGAGGGCAGAGTTGTAGAATAATTTTCAAGTATACGGTTTCTATGGAATCAGTCTCATTACTTAATTGTCATACCTCGTATAGTTTCAGAAAGCATCTTAGATAGCCTCTCATTTAAAAAGACATTTTGATGAAACTAGTGCTCCACAATAGCGCCAGCTAACATGTTTGGGTCAATAATATATATCATTACCATTTTAAAGACCTCGATACAATATTTTTAATATAATAAAACACAAGCTACAACTTAAAAGTGATATGCTTTTAGAGATTTAGTTTTCAAAGAGACATACTTCTTTTCGAAATGGTTTTTTTACAGCTATTACTTGTTTTATACTCAGTTAGGTTTGCGATTTCATAAAGAATATACTTACTGCGAACCAAAGTATGCAAGGCGTTAAAATCTATTACCAAAATAATGGTTCGGTTCGACCGATTCATCGCGCGCGGCATCGAATATACGGTCCACATAATCACCCAGCAGAGTTGGAATAGCGCGCATTAATTGGAACTGTACCTGTACACGAATTTTGCGAAACGA
Organism: Bactrocera dorsalis; assembly: GCF_023373825.1. Classification (NCBI taxonomy): domain Eukaryota; kingdom Metazoa; phylum Arthropoda; class Insecta; order Diptera; family Tephritidae; genus Bactrocera; species Bactrocera dorsalis. The sequence goes on along the minus strand of NC_064303.1, from coordinate 17,556,719 downwards.
TCTTGGTGCTTACATGATCCAACTCACGCAATAATTAAAATCGAACGACCATCAAGCACGTCTCTCCGATCGATCGCGATTATAACAAAAATATTTTGTTTAGTAATTAAGCTCACTATTGGTTGAATGGGTACGTTTATTTCATTGGTCCATATTTCTTCAAAAATAAGGCAGCCCTAGTGTTACTGTCAATGGAGAACGCTTTAGAGCCGTGCTTAATGCACTCTTCGTAGCTGTATTGGATGATGTTTACGTTGACGACCTTTAGTTCTAACCAGATAACGCTACATGCCATATACCCAAGGAAACAAACCATGTTTTGAAGAAAACAATTTAACCCCGCTGAAACATACGATAATGACTTGTCAAATGAAGTAAAAGAAAGACATACTTTTTTCGAAAACTTTGTGGCAAACAGATTCGTGCTTGTATAAAGCATAATGAACCATTTGTTAGCTAAAGAAAACTAAATTTTTTCTAATGACTAGAGTTAGGGTAAACACCAAAATAAGAAAAACGAGTTTATGTCTCACAATAACCACACTAGTCTACAGCATCCTAAGAGCCATTCGATATTCCTCAGAACTGAAAATATAGTTTATACATCGTTTGGCACCGGAAAATCACTAAAACTACCTATTCTCATTTTCGTTATGTTTACTTCACTGTAAATATGATAGCTGTACTGCTGCAACAACTAATTTTCTTTCGACAGGTATGCAACGAAATACTTAAGTACGTTGGACCAAAGTTTTGGCTAAGCAACTTTGAAGTTTTTATCATTATCTACCGTACAGCAACCACAGCAAAGTAAAGAAAATAGAAGGAAGGAAAGGTATGCAACTAGAAAACCGTACTGAATACAAACATTTGATATAGGGTGAGTTTTTAGAAATATGGAATGGCTAGTGGCAAACGAGCTGTCAAAGTGAGCATACCAAATGAACCGTTGATAAATGTTGATTAATAATTTTGAAAACTGAAGAGGAAGTTAGACTAGGTTAGGTTATTTTAGGTTAGGTTAGGTTGAGTAAGGTTAGAGTAAAAGGCGATCCTGTGACAAAAGCCAATAAGGATCGCATTTTAACAGCTTAGACTACCGGTCCGTCATAGAACCTATATCTTCTAAGTGTTTGATCTAAAAAGATCCTGAAAAACCGATAAGGCGCTTTGATCAGAAATGGATATAAAGACTAATATCAATTTTCGCTTGGTTTGTCGAAAATATGACAGCCGTGCTGTTGGAAAAGTTTTACAATGAATGAGAAAATTTCTGAATTATTCCGTAATACGACTTGAGCAATTTTCATCGGACAAGATTTCCGACCTTACCGTATATACTATGCACCCATTGTTCAATGTATGATGAACCTTGTTAAGAGCAAATAGTTCAGTGGGTTTCTAGCGTGCTAGCCTACGACCTAAAGAATTATGTGCCATACAGAAACTAGTTGCTGACCAACGCTGGCTAAGCTCGAGAAAGGTGAAGACTAGTTACTGACCAACACTCGCTAAGCTCGAGTAAGATCATACATCGTAGAACTATTAACTATTAAATGGACACAACAAGTCATACGTTTGACATCGTCAGTGGCATAAAATTTCTCGAAAAAGCCACCCTTTATAACCTGCTGTCGTTATAGTTTGAGCGTAAAAGTGCAGCACACACTTCACTTTACAGCTAGCTGCAGCAGTTTGTGGCTAAAAATTATCTCCGTTTCACGCCGGCCAGCTATGCTTCCTTATCCGTTGTAGCCGGTTGTTGAGTTGCCGCGCTTAAACTTTGTAATTTGCATTTAGTATTAATTAAAAAATTTATATCAATAAGTTTCTCAAGCTTTGGTTGGCGTTTCGCTCGCCGCGTCCGCAAAAGCTTGAGTAGCAACTCTTGAGTTTATTAGTGTTTTAGTTGTGTTGTTTTGTCTCTACTTCTTTCGCCTCAATTTGCATTGTGCTTATTTTAGTTGTTGCTTTTTACATTTTTACACTCTTCTTTGCAATATTCCAATTTCCAGCTAATTGAATAGCGCGCCCTAATAAAAATTGTTGTAACTTTGGAAAATTTTGCTAATTTATCTTAGAAACTTACAGGTGGCCTTCACTCGGTATTATGGAAAGCTTAATTTTATGTGCTCTCAAGGCTTTCGGAGTCATTGCAAATATTGAATATTGTTGTAAGAATAATGGTTTTAGTTGCTTTTTTAAAAATTAAAGCCGTTTTTTGATTTCAAGAAGCTACTGAAAATTATACTTCCAGTAACGATGAACCTTTGGGTACCCATAATGAGCATTTGGGTATAAAATATTATGTAAAGAGAACAACCTAATAATATTAAAATACATATATACATATAAGTTATAGAAGAATGAGGATCAAGACAAAATAAATACATCAGATTAAAAAACAGTAAGGTCCGTGACTGTTACTTCAGAAAAAAAGCATAGAATGTGTCGTATTCCAGCTTACAGAAACCCAACCTTATCAATATACGTGAGACCATAAGCGATTATGATGTTCAGTTATCTAATAAGAAACTTGTTAACTAACATTTTACAAACTAACTTACTTTTGGCATCTGCTTTCTTGGTACCCAGTATCTTCTGTGAGCTTCAGCTGTTTATAGAGTAAACTGTGAATAGCACAAATTTCAAAAGCCCATTGGAAATTTACATACTTCTTCAAAAACGGGAAGCCTTTCCAAAACAATCTATTACAAACGATCCGAATGGCAATTTGACGGACTAAACTGCTACCTATAATTGCACTCTTAATCGATCTTGTCTCTTATATGTGTTATTTAGAAATTGGTCTGAAACCCACAAGCCAAAAGTTCCTTGCAATAGAAATAACTTCACATGCTGTATTGATATTTTCATCCTGTTTTCTCTTCCTTCCTAGAAACCGCTATCTAACCGTGTATTTATCAAATGATATACGATCAGGACACTTTTTTCAGAACATTGTCTTTAATAGGTGTCATGATATCAGCATATATTCTGAAGCTTTCTAAAAATGTGAAAATAAACTATTTAAAGATTTAACACTAAATACAATTTTATTGAATTGAAATATCTTTATATATAAAATCTTCTGACCGTGTGTTTGCCTTGGGATTGCTCCTAAACGGATGGACCGATTTTGATGAAATTTTGTGTGTACGTTCAACGAGATTCGGGAATGGTTTATATTTACAATTTGGTCCATTGGAAAATGTTTTTTAAATAATTTTTTCATTTTTAATCAATTTTTAAATTTGAAATGTTTGACCGATAGATGGCGCTCCCATCGCAGTATCCAATATTCAAACCTTAAATTGGTGTAAACGTTGTATTAAACAAAACGATGCCAAAGAAAGAGGCGACATCTGTGGATCAAGTTTTTATCACATCGCTTAATATCTATAAAAGAAAGTGATGTTAGTTACTACGCTTATAACTAGAGAACGCCTGGACCGATTTGGGTGATTACCACCAATTCGGATAGGTCTCCGCCCAAACAAGGAGAATACTTTTTTTTTTAGGATAATTCCAAAAAGTATCTTTTTTCCATAAACATTTTTTTCAATATTTTGATTTGTAAATTATTTGAATAGTTCAATTTCGGTCGCTTGCTTTTTTATTCCGGCTATTCAAAAGAAAAATTATTCAGTGAAAACTTTACGTGCGTTTCACACAAAGAGGTCAATTGCAGATTGAAATTTGTTACGAAGCCACGAAGAGGTCGCCCTAATATCGGTCCATCAAAGTATGGCAGCCAAAGGCAAGGCAAGAAGTACTCCCAGGATGCGGTGACATACGTGCGGAATTATGGATCGCGGTCAATAAGCAAGCGATCGTCACGATGTCACAGCACGACTTTTCAAACAACAGTTACGATGTTTCAGAAGTTTATCTTGGAGTAGGGTAGGTATATGTGGTACTGTTAGATGCTAAATGTACGCTGTTGAGTGGCAAAAGAGAGGTTGTCGCACGTACATATTCTTCTTTGGATGGTGGATTGTTGTCACACCAGATCAAATTGATGAACTCATTTTCTGCGAAATTATTGCTGCAGAGATAGATCCAGTATTATATGAAGTGATGAAAAACAACATGGTTCATGGACCTTGCGGACACCACAATTACAATTCGGTTTGTATGCCTGACAATAAATGCGCGAATCTTTATCCATGTGCTTTTCTGAAAACACAAGCTGGAAATGATGGATATCCACTCTATCGGCTCGTAAATATCGAAGTTAAACAACACATCAAAGTTGACAACACATGGGTCGTACCATATTCGCCACTATTGTCTAATTCACATTCAAAAGTCACGTGAATGTTGCGTATTGTAGTTTGGTGTAATCGATAAAATGCGTTTGTAAATACGTCACCATAGGAAGCAACATGGCGGTTATTGGTTTTAAACGACACGGTCGATACGTGAACTGAAATAAAGTGCTTTGTAGGATATTTCTTTTGAAATTCATGAACGTTTTCCGACTGTTGTGCGTCTCGAAGTTAATTTGGGGAATGACCAAAGAGTCTATTTCAACCCAGAGAAGACAGTACAGTCAACAGAAACACCACCAGCAACAAAATTAACTTTAACGAGTTTTTTCTCAACTTCCGTCAGTGATCCGTTTGCGAGAATATTGCTCTATTCGAAATACGTTGATATTATACATGGGATGCATCATCGAAGAAATTGCTACGCAGAAAGCAGGGTCACCCAGTAGATGGACATCCAGGTGTGTTCTCAACTAATGCATTAGAATGAACTTACACAATCCACCCGAAAAACGAATGCCACTGAAGTTCACACACATTTCGCGATGATCAGCCTTCAAATCCGGGTTATGTGATACGACTAAAAATTACATTGCCGAAGACAATTTAATTTGCATACGATAAGAATTGTTAATGTGTCAATACTGGTTGATAATTCCCGTGGTTTGATATCAATACCTTATGCCGTTTATCAATTCACGAAAGATGGACTCATCACGAATGTTTATACGAACATTGGCCAAACTGTCGTAAGTACGAATCCTTAAGTGTACGAGCAATCTTAGCTGCCACAAATACCTATGGTGTGGACTTAAACTGGAAAATTCAAAGTCAAATTCCAGGAGACTTGCAATCATACAAATCGATCGAGCGTCTGGACAATGAAGACGACACCGTGAATTACCAGTGGAATTTGTAAATTCTTTGGAGAGGCCTGGTATGCCACCGTATTATCGCAATCTGATTGGGATGCACCTATCAAATATAAGGGACAGAATGCTTGATTCTACGGATTTCTTTTGAGTTCTAACGATTTGCTATTTCGGTTCAAAAGTATTCCGTTTCCAGTGAAAATTGAATTTAAAATGACGATCAACAGAATAGTCGCATAGTGGGTGGCATATATTTGGAAATGCTATGTTTTTTAGACGGCCAGATATACGTGCTCACGAGTTGGAAAACCATCTTTTCAGCACATTTACGCACCGAACAGAAACCAAAAAATTTTGTTTATCAAGCTGCGTTGCATTGAAGAAAAATGTAGGACAAAATAGCAAATAAATGATTATCAATAAAATATGAATTTTGTCTTTTCATTTCAAAATACATAATTTCGCGCAGGGCAACGGCTGCGGGGTCAGCTAGTCTATATATATAAAAGAAAGTCGTGTTAGTTACATCACTTATAACTCAAGAACGGCAGAACGGGATTTGGCTGAAAATGGGTAGGGAGGTAGCTTAGAGCCAGGAGACGGGATAGGATACTTTTTATCTCTTTATGTCAAAATTTAATACAACTCATAAATACAAAAATTATATTTCAAATCATAAGCATTTGTTCAAAAGTCATGTTTGTGGAATCATTTCAATATTTCATTTCTACAAAAAAAAAAAAAACAATAAAAACAACCTTAAATCTTCGTCTATATAAATATGTATGTATGTAAAAATGAATCGCCAAAATGTATGTACGCTCATAACTTTAATACGACTGAACGAAATTTGATAATTCTTTTTTTAAAATATTCGTTTAGGTTCAGGGATTATTCGAATAATTGCCGGACACCCCTAAAAACAGTCCCTTTCTTTTTCTCATACAAACGAATGAATGTTTGTTCGTTAGTAACGCTAAGAGAACGGCTGAACCAATATTGATGAAATTTTAAGAGGTGGTTCGTTGTGGATTAAGGAAGGTTTAGAAATAAAAACATCTTTTACTTTTCATGAAAAGTCGGCAAATTGGATAATTCCAAAAAGTAACTTTTTTCCAAAAACATTTTTTTTCAATTTCTGTTTTGTTTTTCAATATTTTGATTTGGAAATTATTTGAATAGTTCAGTCTCGATCGCTTTGCTTTTTTATTCGGCTATTCAAGAGAAAAATTATTACTATACGATTTTACGATGCTTTACGACAGGTTGTGAATAGAACAATTGAAAATTATTCAGTGAAAACTTTACGTGTGAAAGATCCAGTATTATATGAAGTGGTGGAAAGCAATATGGTTCATGGACCTTGCGGACACTACAATCCCTTTTCGGTTTATATGTCTAACAATAAATGCACGAAACACTATCCGCTTGCTTTTCTTTCGGAATCGCAAACTGGAAATGAATGAAATCCAATCCATCGTCGTAGCACATCAGACGACCATACAACAAAGAGTAGTCAATATCTAAGTAGACAACATATGGATCGTAATATATCTCCACTGTTGTCTTTTTCACATTCTAATCTCATATCAATTTTTAGTTTTGCATTTTGGTTTTATCTTTAAAATTGGTTTGTTAGTACGTCACCAAGGGACGCAACATGGCGCTTAATGGTCTTAAACGATACGGTCCATACGTGAACTGCAATAAAGCGCTTTGTAGGATATTTACTTTTGCAATTCATGAACGGTTTCCGATTGTTGTGTGTCTCGCAGTTAATATGGAGATTGGCCAAAGAGTTTATTTCAGCCCAGAGAATACATTACAGCCGGTGGTAACACCGCCAACAACAAAACTAACATTGACGAGTTTTTTTCTCAACTTTCGTCAGTGATCCGCTTACGAGAACATTGCTCTATTTGAAAATACCTTGCATTCATGGAATGCATCGTCGAAGAAATAGTTACGCTGAAAGCAAGACCGAACAGTAGATGGACATTCAGGTGTGTTCTGACTAATGCATTAGGATGAATTTACACAACCCACCCAAAAAACGATGATTGCTTCTACCTTCGGTTGCTACTGATTAATGTACGCGGCGTATTGCGTACTGTGAATGGTATGGTGTGTGCAATTACAATTGCTGGAACACGATAATCAGTGGAAACAAATGGTGGACGATGCGATAGCTACTTCGAATGCCACTGAAGTTTCCACACTTTTCGCGATAATCATTTCACCATATCAGCCTTTAAATCCGCGTCAATTATGAAATACGAACAAAAATGACATTGTTCCGCGAAGACATTTTACATCGTATTCGCTAAAAATTGGAAATTGGGTCGATTCCGGTTGATGCTTTCGGTGGTTTGATATCAATTCAATCTGCGGTTTATCAATTCACGAAAGATGAACTCATCACCAATCTTCGGACATTGGCCAAATTATCTTAACTATGATTCCTTAAATGCACGCGCAATATTAACTGCCAAAAAATACAGATATTTTGACTTAAACTGGAAGATTTCAAAGTCAAATTCCGGTAGACTTGCGCTCATACAAATCGACCGATCGTCTTTCCATTGAAGACGTCGCCGTGAATTATCCAGTGGAGTTTCTAAATTCTTTGGAGAGGCTTGGTATGCCACCGCATCATTTGCGTCTCAAAGTTTGATCTGTCGTTATTATGTTTTGCAATCTGCAAGCGCCGAAACTATGTAATGGAACCCGACTGATTGTGACGCAGCTATCGAATACAAAGGGCTGAATGCTTGATTCAACGAATTTCTTTGAGTTCAAACGAATTTACATTTCAGTTTCCAGCCAAAAATGCATTTTAGATTACAATAAACAGGACAGAAGGATAGTCGCATAGTGTGTGCAATAAGTTTGGAAATTCTATGTTTTTCACACGGCTAGATATACGTGGCGTGCACACGAGTTGATCAAGCTGCGTTACATTGAAAAAAAAAAATGAAATGATAAATTCAACTTTCTTTTCATTTCAAAACACATAATTTCACGCAGGACAACGGCTGCGCGGGGCCAGCAATATTTTATAAAAATAATTCTATTCGATGCAGATTAAAAGGAGCATTTTCTTGTCGAAAGAACAAAACTCACTTGAATTGCACACGGCTGGCATATATTATTTCATTTTTTTTTTTTAATTATGGATGTCACTATACATATTATACATATTTACTAGCAACCGATATCTTCCAGCAGTATGCCAGCTTTACGACCTACCAGTGAACCTGACTGATAGAGAGCGCTTTAACGAAACCTCTCCATACGCAAATTTAGCAGTAGTAGGTCAAAAAAACCGACAATCACCTAGTTATTGTAATAAGATAGTCCTCGGTGTAGACTACAGATTTTTAATGGCGACACTGTCAAGACATGGGTCGATCAGCCATTGAGTTAAGTTAAGTCGTAAGAATGGTCCTCGCATCAAAGTTAGAGCAGCATCCCACTTGGATAGCTGTGAACGTTGGTCCCTCGTATTTCCAAAAACACCTAGAAATAGATCACCAGATCCTCAAAGATCGACAAGCCGTTTTGAGTAACCACACATTTGTTAAGGATGCTAATATCAAACCCAGGAATATGGCCAGTATTGCCAAAATCGTGCCTACGGAGATGTTTCAACCTCAAAGTGGACCGTTCAGAAAAAGTAAACGATTTCACTTCGCCTCCATACAGATGCGTCAATTTGCATAAAACATACAGATATACATCTAAGCCTATTGAACAGAGCAAATAGTTCAAGAGAGAAGTATCTCGAATCCACACAAGTTTTGGTTGTTTACCAAAGCTTGGTACACTCATCCGAGACCTATAGATCCAACGCTAAAGCGCATGAGGATAGCGAATACCGACTCGTTCTCAATCTGAAGAAATTATGGCAAGAGTGAGTTGTCTGACAAACTCAAAGGCTTTCTGGTATGCCGTCCCTGACCAGTCATCCATCAGCGTGATCTTTGAATAGTCTAGAACGTTAAAATCAGTAAAAGAATTATGCACTAACAGAGCATTTCGAAGTAGTTTACACTTTTTATATGCAAGTTGATAGGTAATAAATAGATGGGTCAGATATGTATCATTTTATGTTAGTATGATATTAGTCATCCGGAAGGCAATCCATCCACAATAACAATGCGACTTTATTATACAGCTGCCAATTTCACTGTCTATTCGTCTCGGTCGAATATACATACATATATGTATATGGAAGATGAAAAATCTACTTCTGCGGTTGAAATGAACATGCCTAAAATCGTAGGTGGCGCTTAGTTTTAACCACAAATAAATTCCCAAAAATTTGTGAGTTTCACGTCGTCGAAGCAAGAACTTATAACTTAATTGTTCTCTGGTCTCATTTCAAAATATCATAAAAATTCAAATTTTCGTAAGCTGACATGAGTTCTGCTCTGAGGGTATTACAAAGTAATTATCTCACGTTACAAACTATAAGAAGCGGGCTTTTCAGGGATAATTTGAATCCGTTTAAAGTTTCTGATGTCTGTTTTAATATTTTTATTGACTTATTTACATTTGTTTGAAATTTCAGAGTATAAATTGGATTAGTAGTCGATTGAATTGGAAATACATAACAACGATATAACAAAATCGATTGATTAGCAAGCATTTAGATGCAAGACCCTTCTTTGTAGTTGCAAAATGCTTCCATAACGCTCCAATCCGTTTCCATAAAATTGAGAAATTGAGTAGAACTGTTGCTTGTTCAATATTTTTATGTAAAGTGGAATTCAAACTTAAGAGTGTGATTGTTTTACATTTAGCTGGAAAATCGCAGCCACCAATTGTTAGTGAGCTCAAACACCTAATGTGAATAATGTTTTCGTTTAACGCACCATCATTCGTTACAATGATACTGATAGCATGGCAAAATGCCATGGAGGTGGTCATCAAAAGACTGCAACGTCACGTGAGATGATTCGGAAAGTGAAGAAGCGACTTGAGCGAAATCCACGACGACGTGCCAATTAAATTGCTAAAGAACTGAAAATATCCAACCGCAGCATCCGACGCATATTGAAAAATGAGCTCAAGGTCAAGCCTTATAACTTCCAAATGCCCCATGATCTCACACCGAAGCCGCAACAAGTAAGGCTTGTAAGAGCGAAGCAGTTGCTTCGCTTGGCCGAAAGCGGTCAAATTCCGAACATTGTGTTTTCTGACAAAAAAATTTTCCAATTGAGCAATTCGTAAACTCTCAAAACGATTGGGTTTACTTGACCGACCGTTCATACCAGAATCTAAGTCATCGGTTTACCACCAGAAGGCAGTACCCGACACAAATAATGGTTTGGGCCGCTGTCAAAGTAAATGCGACATATTATCGGGAAAGTGTTCTGGAGGCTGCTTTGAAGCCATGGGCAAGCAAACATTTCGGTCGCAAACCATGGATATTTCAACAAGACTCAGCACCGTCTCACAAAGCGCGAGTGAACCAAGAAAAGCTGAAAAACAACTTGCCGAACTTCATTACGACCAACACTCTGGGCCATTTTGGAGAGCAAGGTCCGAAGTAAAAAATACAGGGGTCTCGAGATGCTAAAGAAAGACATTGTCCGTGAGTGGACCAAAATACCGTCAAGTCACAATCGGGCAGCTTGCGATTCATTTTTGGACCGTCTCAAGGCCATAGTTAAGGCAAAAGGTGGTCATATCGAGCAAAAGTGAATTGGTCCTGAATTTATGATTATTTTCACACATTTTGTACTTTAAAATAAATAAAAATAATTTTCCAACCCGAATTTATGACTTTTTTAATTGGTTACGAGTGCCGGACCCTGTAGTAGTAAGATTATGCATAATGATATAAGAAAGCTTTCATACGTAAAGTCCCGAATGATTCCAATTCGATAGCTTGAAATGCCGGTTCGTCCAAAAACCTACGCATATCGACTAAGCGTCATGAGTTTGCAATACATATGTTAAAGAGCTTATATCATATCCAGCAAATTTATCAGCTTTGTTGAAGGTATGACTATTGAGATGTCTCAACATTAGCCCAGAGAAAGTTGGATAGCATCTGAAAGTTTCCACTGCACCTTCCTCTATAAAGCTTTAACAATTTACATCTTCCAAAACCCTTACCCTCACCTCATGAATACCAAATACAGCTGTGATCAGACCACATCATTGCGAAGAGATGAACCTTATTATCTTTTTCAAGAGTACAAAATGTTCCGTTGCATCCGAACTTAGACCTTCCTTACTTGTTTAAATTACATTTATAGAGATAGCAAGATAATTTATCTGAAGAAGCTAAATTGGAGTGAAAAGAAAATCACTGGGTTTTTAAAAAAAAATTATTATATTATGTATAAGTATTTCCCAAAATACCTTAACACTACATTTTGAAGAGCTCGGAATTTCATTTATGCTGCTATTAATATGTGATATATATTATTGTTACAGTTGAAATCAATTTTCGAAAGCACTATCTCAATTGAATATAGTTTTTTGTCAAGTAATAAACATACAACTACTTTTATCTCTGAGTAAATACACTCTTATATCATGAGACCGAGCTCATTCATATTTGTAGATACAATACCACTACCGGAAATGAGTTTGTTGACTAAGTTGGCATTGTTGGCCTAAAGTCGCCCCTTGTTGGCTTATGCGTAACGGAGCGTATCGCAAACTTTGATATTTATATCCGCACATACGATTGTCGGCTCCAAACTACACTCCAACGCTCCAAACAATGGCAGCAGCCACTGATTGACATTGACGGAAATTCGTGAAAATATTACTTTTCTGCGTATATAAGCGGGTATGTATGCAGGTGTATGTGTGCGCATGAAAATGAAATTGACATGATAAAGCAATTTGCAATTTGAATGTTATACCCAAATGGCGAACTTGACTTCACAAAGTTGCGGGTGTGTAAGTGTGTGTGTGCGCGCCAAATGAACTTTTGCGCTGAGAAATTTTGCGAGGGAAATGGCTGTTTTTGCTGTAAGCGCAAATATGGTGCACTTCCGGTGTACGTATAGTATATGCGGGATATATTCATGTAGTTTTGGCATTGACACACAGCTTCTTTGATTTTTTGTTCTTTTTTATTGATTTTATACCCTGAACAGGGAGTATTATATTTGTAATAGAGAGAAGGAAATGTAGACCATATAAAGTATATACGGTATATAAATGGTCAGCGTGACGAGCTGGGCAAATTTTATCATATCCGTCTCTTGGTCCGAATATACCCCTGTTCGTATATACGCGACCTATTTACTTAATTTTTTAGATATTGACCTGAAATTTTGCAGATATCCTGTACTCTCCAAGAAGCCATGCATAAGTTGTTGTTGTTGTTAATTAGTCCCCATTAGGGTGGTAAGATTCAGGTAAATTGTCATCGAGGTCATGCAACGGCAGACCCCGGAAAAGTGATGTTTCGACGTGGTCGAACCCTAGGGAGAGGAGTGTCCGATGTGTGGGGTTAGCTGAGCATGTAAAGAAGTGGGTAGAGTCATAAGGGGACTCATTGCATACGGGACAAATGTTTGATATGTCGGGGTCGATTTTGGATAAGTATAAATTTAACCTGCTACAGTATCCAGAACGAAGCTGCGCAAGGGTCGCTCTCGATTCTCGCGGCAACTCGAGCTCTATGTCAGCAATGGGTGGAGGATCGACTCCAAGTACGCCATCCAGAGGGAGAGTCGGTGTTTATAGCTCCCCTGTGAATGGCAGTCAGTTCATGCCCAAAGTTTGGTCAGTGTATTGTCTTATTTCATCGACGTAGTTAAGGAAGGACCTCTTGATGCGCCGAGGAGAAGATTCCGGTTCAGGCAGATGACTGAAGAGATGATTTCTATGAAAACACTCCCGCCGAAGCTGCCTGAAGAGGAGCTCATTATCCTCCTTAACTGGGAGCATGTGGACCACACTGTACAGATCATCAACAGGCATTCCGTAATAGTCTGGAGTGCAGTGGTCTGACATGTCTGTAGCTTCCTCGTCTGCTTTTCACTGAGTCCAGGCGACCAAATGGGTGCGACCTAGTTAAATAACGACCGACGGATTGCCTTGTATGTTGCCAATGACGTTTCGTCGTCTTTACCCCATGTGCAGCCGGCTAACAACTTGAGGATTTAAACAGAATGGACAAAATGGGAGTTAAGCTGCGTTTTTGAGCTCTTATGGACCGTGAGGATCATTTATTGGCCACTCGAACATATTGTTTACGCACGTCTAAACACTGAAGGCGTTTTTTCCGTCTACCACAACATGATCGATCTGGTTAGTGGTCGATCCGAAGACAGACAGGTAGCTTAATGAATTTTCCTATGCAGAAATGTAGTACTGCAGATAACCATATTACGGGCCCCGGCGAAGTCCCAAACCCAGCGCAACCCTGGACCCTTGTCTTCTCACTCGCCTTCAAATGGATGGTTTTTTGCTACCCAGAGTATACTTGGCCTAAGACCGGGAGTACAGAGGTGCTCGAGCCATAAGTTAAAAACCGTTTCTGGTCGCTCCCAAGTGTATGGCGTTCAGAGGACTTTCCTCACTTGCGTGAACTTTTACACATGGCTCCATCCGCTAGAAAAACGGTATAACCTCCGGCTAAAATCTTCAGATCGTACCACTGTAACATATATATTATGTAGTTATCATACAAACTGACCGATCAAAAATCGTTTGTATTTGTGAAGGGTATACTAGCTTCGGTGTAACCAAAGTTAACGTTATTTATTGCTTTTTTATTTCGTTTTCTTTTTTTTCGTTTTCATTTTCTTAACTCTCGTTATACGCAACCGATCGTTACACATTCCATCAACGCCAGCCGCGTACATCAAACCAAATATCACATCATTCTTCATTAGTTACTGAGGCTCGCTACAAAATACTCACTGCCACCCATACGCCAGCAAACAACAATAACCTCACCTACCTTCAAACCACCTGCTTTTCAATCAAACAACACACGTCCACATTCATTTGCCACACACATTTCACATATGCATATATATGTATATGTGTGTAATAGCCTTTTGTTGTTGCTGTTATTATTTACCTGCTTGCCCACTGCTCCACTGTACGCCATCAATCTGTATGTCAATCAGTAAAATTGTATTTGATTTTTCATTTGGAAAGTTTTGCTCCTTTGACAGAAAGTTAAATTGCATATTTCAATTATCACAAAAGCAAGCGAAACAAAGGAAGGAGAGTGTGCGAGTAAAGCAACAATTGGCATAAGCAATTGGCATATTGAAGTGTGCACTACCAGAATTATGGAATGCGCGTTTCTTAAAATCTAGTATGTGCGCTATGCCGCTGGTCCTTGCCACAAACATACACCTGACTGTGAGTAAATTCGATTTAGTTTCATTTAAAGTTTCGAATTCATAGTGAAATTGTAATTTCTACAGTCAAAATTAGTTTGTCACAACTCTTGTTATTTTTATTGAAATCAAATATTTACATTTATACGAGGGCCCGCATTTATATTTCACGGCTTGGCGACCTCTAAGCACCATTGGACCATTCCATTGGCTTTGAAACATCTACGTCACAGTTTCTATTAGCATTGACAACGCTGCTCGTACCAAAGATTTTTTCAGACTCTTCGCATTTCTTAACGGTATTCGACAAATAATTTTTTCGAACTTGGACGACAAACTTCAATGGTTTCAAAACTGAACTCTCAGAAGGCAAAATATCTGTAGCTTTAAAACCAGGAATGACTGAATTTGGCCTTGTGTATAACTGCAGAGTTCTGCTGGAAACCCAATGCTCTCCATCGAAGAGATTAGTGCTTAACTGCTATACCACGCCTTCTAAAACATCCAGCTTGTCGAGTTTTGTTCTACTTTTAACTAAAATGATGAGCTGTAACGCCTCTGCAGGAGACTCCACACCAAGCCATTACTGCTGCATGGTGACCATGTTGAACTCTTGGAATAATATTTCAGACAGATAATTGCTATTCGAATTTCTTCATGGTCGGGCAATGGAACGTCAGCTCCATCGTCATTGATTGGAGATTCGGGTTCACCACCACACACTAGGAGGGTGTTATGCTTTCGCTGTCATTTAGGAAGCTGGAGAAGTGTTACCCTCATAATTTTAGTATGCTCTGAGCATCCGTCACTAGAACACTTCTGGGTGTTCTAAAGGGTGATTTTTTTGAGGTTTAGGATTTTCATGCATTAGTATTTGACAGATCACGTGGGATTTCAGACATGGTGTCAAAGAGAAAGATGCTCAGTATGCTTTGACATTTCATCATGAATAGACTTACTAACGAGCAACGCTTGCAAATCATTGAATTTTATTACCAAAATCAGTGTTCGGTTCGAAATGTGTTTCGCGCTTTACGTCCGATTTATGATGAGGCTCATTTCTGGTTGAATGGCTACGTAAATAAGCAAAATTGCCGCATTTGGGGTGAAGAGCAACCAGAAGCCGTTCAAGAACTGCCCATGCATCCCGAAAAATGCACTGTTTGGTGTGGTTTGTACGCTGGTGGAATCATTGGACCGTATTTTTTCAAAGATGCTGTTGGACGCAACGTTACGGTGAATGGCGATCGCTATCGTTCGATGCTAACAAACTTTTTGTTGCCAAAAATGGAAGAACTGAACTTGGTTGACATGTGGTTTCAACAAGATGGCGCTACATGCCACACAGCTCGCGATTCTATGGCCATTTTGAGGGAAAACTTCGGACAACAATTCATCTCAAGAAATGGACCCGTAAGTTTGGCCACCAAGATCATGCGATTTAACGCCTTTAGACTATTTTTTGTGGGGCTACGTCAAGTCTAAAGTCTACAGAAATAAGCCAGCAACTATTCCAGCTTTGGAAGACAACATTTCCGAAGAAATTCGGGCTATTCCGGCCGAAATGCTCGAAAAAGTTGCCCAAAATTGGACTTTCCGAATGGACCACCTAAGACGCAGCCGCGGTCAACATTTAAATGAAATTATCTTCAAAAAGTAAATGTCATGAACCAATCTAACGTTTCAAATAAAGAACCGATGAGATTTTGCAAATTTTATGCGTTTTTTTTTTTTTAAAAAGTTATCAAGCTCTTAAAAAAATCACCCTTTACAAGAGTATGCCCCGGTCTTGAAAACTTCTGTTAGTCGCCGCATGTTTCCGTAGAACTTTCGAGCATTAACCCTGTCGGTGGTTTGACAAGCTGTCAAGCTCTTTGTACTCACGCTTTTTGGCCTCTATCTTTTTTAGTCTGCAAATTCGTCTTGCTTCTCTTTTCAACTCTCGGTATCTATCCCATTCCAACCGTTTTGTGGTCGTTTTGTGGTCGATCTCAAGCCGAGTAGCATTGTGGATGGGGAGGAGCTACTTGAGAAGAAGGGCAGTCAGTCTTTTCACGAGGCTAAGGGGGTAGTTTGAAAAGGAAGTTTTTCGTAAATATGTACCACTTTGTCAATCTTACCTTGAGGTTACCAGACTACTGTGAGGATTTTCAGGCGGAAGTGGCTGCCACTAAGGTGGCAGTAATTGTAGTGCTACGAAGTTCAGCCTCTTTCAGGGAGGTGAGCGTTCAATCCGACAGCAAAACGGTTAGCTAATTGAGCGCTCGAAGTTCGTCTGTTTGACTAAATGTCTGTCCTCACTAGAAAATGCTTTAAACTACTTCATCATCAGACCCGTTGTGTTTGACGACCCGCTTTTGTGCGACTGCAAGATTCTTTCGGCCTAGAGCAGAACGGAAGAGATCTATTGAACTGTTTGTAGGATGGAAGTTGTTAAAGTTGTATTAGAGGAAGCTAAGATGGACACATCTGGGCAGTTTCTCCTCTTTTGTCCAGCATTCACAAGACTGAGATTGAAGTAACTGGGCAGTCTTACCTTCAGCGAAGCATCAATTCAAACGGTCTCAACAAATTTGTGATAGACTCAAAGCGCTTTTTCGTTTTTTGAGGGTTTTAGGATTTATAAAAGTTGTAGGTACCTCAACGAACCGGCGTTCCAAGCTGTCCAAGTGAGATCACTATTATGATCGACTTATTAAGCTAACCCTAACCCAATCTAAACCGAATTGTTTTATAGAAAATGAAATGAATATTGGAAGTTAGATTGCCCATCCTGTTTAAAATCTTGCACCACATTTAAGCCCCTTCAAACCTTTAGTATAGTGTTCCATTGCTAAGCCAGCAATATAAACTGCAACCCTCGCATTACAAGCTTCAACATATTTTTTTTCTCATATGTATGCATATAAACTTAACTGTATTTTAGTAGATTTGTTGCATTTTCCAACGAAATTGGAAATTTTGCTTTAAAATAAAATCAAATTAAATTTGTCAAATTCAGCTGCAGACTTTATAATCCAAGCAAAAATTTGTGTGCTGCATACAAATATTGCCAATAGTTTAAAGAGAGTAAACAAAGTGTTGAACGAAAAGGTCACGTAGCTATCAAAATTTGTACTAGAGTTACATTTTCTAAAAATTATTATATTTCTGCCAAATCCATTTGGTTTAAATGACACGCGTATGTATGAATACTTCAAAGCTGTTTTGAAATGATAATAATTTATAAAGCTATAAGTTTATAAGTAAGTGTTATTATAATAGTATTAAAAATTACCTAGCAGTATTAGCAATCGAGAGTTTGACTTGAAAATAGGTCTTTCTGATCACCTATCCCCAAATTGTTTTCAAATTACAATACACTTTGAACTCATATACGAGTTTTGAATATACAGTTTTTGAAACGAAATGCTCGATTCGCAGATTTAGTACTGTCAGCTTGACGCTTAGACTGTGTTCATACGTTCAGGGTACTTTTAGTGGCACATTATCGGCGAATTCTCTTTTGATGCTGGCCATTATGTTCACACGACCATCAATCAATCAATCAATTCGACTTTCAACGATGTCGTCTCGCCAACAAAACTCGATTTGGGCGACAAAAAAGTCCATGTGTGAACATAGTGCTACTGCTAAGCACTAAGATATGTTCCTCTAAAACATTTCATTATTTAATTTCATTTTCGACTATCATCTTTCTGAAGTTACCCTGCCTTATGTTCCCTCCATACTTTCCCCTAGACAACACGGCTTGAGACCCGGCAGATCAACTCTAGGAGCTATAAAATGGGTAATAGAAAGTTTAGAAGCCGCACAGCATAAATGACATAAATACAAAAGAATAGTGTTGCTGGCGACTTTAGATGTCCGAAACGCTTTCAACAGCGCTAAATAGCTAGATATGATCGACGCTCTCGAAAAAAGCTTTAAAATCCCCGACTACCTCAGAGCTGTGGTGCGGAGCTACCTTGACAACAAAGAACTGCTGTACCAAACTAGAGAGGGATCACGACAGATAGCGGTCACGTCAGGAGCAGCACAAGGATCCATTCTAGGCCCAGACTTGTGGAACATCAGCTACGACGCTATACTAAAACTCGAAATGCCAGACGAATCGTACTTAATTGGCTACGCGGACGACATTGCAGCAGTAATTACAGCAAGAGACACAGAAGAAGCGCGAAGAAAGCTTAATCAGGTCATGATACGGTCGCAAGCATGGCTCGACTCACACAACCTCCAGCTCGCTACGGAAAAAACAGAGCTACTACTGCTAACAAATAAGCACATACCCCTGGAAATAAGTATGCTAACATCTACAGATATCCTCAGGTCCCAAAAAGCAGTAAAATGTCTAGGCGAAAGACTGAACCCCAGACTAACTTTCTGGATACAAAAGTATTCTCGAAGAAGAAGAAAAAAAATTATCTTGTTGCAATACATTGAAAAACACAATAAGAAGTGAAAAAAATGTTCAACGAAGTTACCATTTTATGCTTCTACAAACTCGTACAATGAACTTCTGGAACAATACAATTGTCGGCAAGTGCTCGGCAGTACAAAATTTATCGGTTGCTCTGTGCATGTTGTAGATCTGTTATCTGCCGAAATGTTGTACCGCTATGCTATCAATTTCGGTAGAAATACTCCAAACTTGTTATCAGTTTAATGCAACAAGGTCGCAGTCCAACAATATCATGATGAATTAACAAGAAGTTTTCAATTATCCAAATGAATACTTCAATTTACTTAATTTACTTGTCACACTGTCACAGAACTTTGCATTGACACATATTGTATATGAAAATGCATAACGCTTGTTTTTAGCTAAGATATCAATTTAGTACGTACATACAAATACCTACATACATATGTATATTTCTGTAATTAATGTATTGCTTTTGACAACGAGAAACAGGAAGTTGCGATTACATGAAGTAATCTGTCCAAAATCATACGAGGTGATTGCTGTTAAAGCAGTTTTAAGCAGGTTCGGTTAGAATTTTAGACATTATTTGAAAGAATTAGGGCAGATATTTTTGTTGCCCAGTTCATTCGATACAAGTACCTTCTTATATCATCCGATGTAATAGCCTTCTTAACTCATCCACGGAAGCATATCAAACAGCCTATAAATACTCTACAAATCGCCGTGCATTCAAAAAATGTCACCAATCATGGAGCTTATGTATATTTATGGCTCAAACTTAAGAACTATGCACTATTAATCTATTTATTAATAATTAGCAATTTTATGTTTATTCATGTAAATGTCACTTGTCCATATGGTGACTAAGTCCAATAGAATGATTCCAAAAGCCATATAAAGTGTTAAACTAACCTATCGTTAGGTTATTCTGTTTTTGACCGAGTCCTCTAAAGAAACGGAACTAGAAATTGTGGATTTAGGTCATTTGATTCTACACCATTCAACTGTTAGTTGCATCTATAGGTTATACATATAAAAATCTGACTTTTTGGAAATTTGGTCTTCCTATAAGGCATTAGCACTTCCAACCACGACTACTTATCTCTTTCTCTTTGTGATAATATAAATGGTATATAAATATACTTTCTGCTCTATTTATATTTATAATTCTGTTCTATTTCCGTTTCTGTTTCTATAGATTTGTATCTTATTTATTTAAATCAGCAGTAGACGAAGCTAACGTACCAGAAAAAGTTGAGTAGTTACTCAATTTTAAAAATAAAAAAATCTTATATAAACATTTCTGTTCTATTTCCTATTTCTATTACATACACATATATTTTTTACTGTTTCTGTATCCATTTTATCTTCTTTCCAATTTATTTGAACCAGCATTTGGTGAAACTAACTTAAGAAAATAAAAAAGAATTTCATAACCAAGTTGAAAGGAGTAGTCTTATTTAAAAAAAATGAAGCAAAAGAAAATGTGGAAATTTTTTATATAAATTTCTGTTTCTATTTCCGTTTCTGTCTGTCTTATTTTTTTTATTTATTGTAAGCATTAATAGACGATGCTAACAGAAAGTAATCTAGTATTAAGACAAAAGAACAAAAGAAAATTTGAACATTTTATTTCTGTTTCTATTATTTTTCTGTTGCTATTACTATTATTATTTTTTTTTTGTGAGCCCAACAAATGGGTTTGTTTCTTGGGTTTCATTTTTTTTTCACTTTTAATTTTATGCTTATTAAAACTTAAGTTTTCGGTTGAGAAATTGTAACATAAATAAAAACAGAAAAACATGGCATAATAATATTGAAACTGCAAATACATATAAGAGATAATTATCCCAAATGCTGTGTAGAATATACTTCAATTTTTCTTATCGAATTTCATACTCCCGGCTGCCAATTTGTCTTTAATTAAGTTTTCAGTCGAGAAATGTGTAACAGAAATGATGATATAATAATAATTGAAATTGCAAAATTTAACAGATAGTTTTTAAATTCTTTACTATATAAGGGTGGGCCATCTAACGTTTTAAATTTTAATTATCTATATTTCGACGTCAAATACCATTTGGAAAGTGACAGGTATTCAGTAAAAAGTCTAAAATTTACGAAATGGGTCGCTATTCACTATTCTACAGTTCGCAGATTGGACAGAAGATCGTTTGACCGAGGATGGTCAATTTTATCGAAAAATCATTTTTTCGGACGAGGCTCATTTCCACTTCGATGGTTACGTTAACAAGCAGAATTGTCGCATTTGGGACACAGAAAACCCGCACGTAATCGTCAAGAAGCCAATGCACCCAGCACGAATCACTGTATGGTGCGAATTTTGGTCTGGTGGAATCATTGGCCCATTTATCTTCGAAAATGAAGGAGGAACCGCCGTAACCATCAATGGTGAGCGATATCCCGCAATGTTAACCGAATTTTTCTTCAAGAAAATTGAAGAGGAAGACTTGGACAACATTTGGTTCCAACATGATGGCGCTACGTGCCATACACCAAACGCTACACTCAATCTGTTACGCCCTATCTTCGAAAATTTTATATGGCCCGCCCCATATATACATTAATCTTTCTTATGGAATTACAGGCTGCCAAATTTGTTTTTAATTAAGTTCTTGGTAAAGAAATTTGTAACAGAAATAATGATATAATAATAATAGAATTTGCAAAATTTAACAGATCATTTTTCTTAAATGCTTTGCAGTATGCACTCTGTGTCCAAAAAATAAGGTGAATTTAAACTGCGCGCGTCGAAGGAATTGGAGAATTATTTTTTGCATTTTTAGGTTGGTAGTACTGTCAGTCACATTTATGTAAGATTTCTTGTAAAAATATTCATTATTATTTGAGATACCTGTCGTTTTGTGTGCTGCTAAAAGTGAGTTTTTCGTTTTTTTGGATGTCGAAATTTTTTGAACAAAGAACTTGCATTAAATTTTGCTTACGGGTTTATCAATTTTCTGCTGCCGATACGTTGAGAATGGTGCATAAAGCCTTTGGTGATGTGGCTATGTCTAAAAAAAATGTTTACAAGTGATATAGTGAGTTCCAAACCGGCCGTGAACGTGTCGAAGACGAAGAGCGTCCAGGGCGACCATCAACCTCAACCAACGAAGCTCACGTTCAACAAACCAAAGATTTGGTGTTGAAAAACCATCGATTAACAATTAGAGACCTTGCTGATGAAGTTGGCATATCGAAAGGCTCAGCCAATACCATTTTGAAGGATGTTTTGCGCCTCAAGCGAGTCAAATCTCGACTGGTACCGAAAACATTGAATTTTTTGGAAACAGTTCGTGATCATTTCGCCAAAAACTCAACCCATATCGTTCCGCAACCACCGCATTCACCTGATCTGGCGCCGTGTTCACCAAGTTCAAATGACCGCTCCGGGGACACCGTTTTTACACGATAAAGGAGATTCAAGCCGCGGCGAAGACGGAACTGAAGGCCATCCCGGAAAGTGACTACAACCAGTGTTTCGAAGATTGGAAAATCCGTTGGCATAAATATAATGAAATCATATATTTAATATCAATGTAATAACGCCG
Organism: Bactrocera dorsalis; assembly: GCF_023373825.1. Taxonomy (NCBI): domain Eukaryota; kingdom Metazoa; phylum Arthropoda; class Insecta; order Diptera; family Tephritidae; genus Bactrocera; species Bactrocera dorsalis. The sequence continues at coordinate 17,534,243 of NC_064303.1, read as the reverse complement.
AAAAGCATTGTTTTCACACCTAAATTTTGAACAATTATGATGTTTTTCCAACAGCAACAGAATAAATTGTTGGTAACCGAAACAGAATAGTAACACATTTACTAAATTTTTTGAATAAAACATTTTTTGGTGCAGAAAATCAAACAATATTGACTTCTAACAACAATTACTTAAAACAAATTCAATAAATTAACTGCATAAATAATTAAAAAACTTTTGTTAAGCATTAAAATATAGCTGCTTTTAAAAATTATGGCCAGCAGCTGCCAAAAGCTTTAATTTCAATTTTCATCAACTTATAATGTTTAAGCTCAAACATAGTATTTTACTGTTTGAAAAAACTCGCCATATCATAAATACTCGTATTTGTATTTGAAGTGCATTGGAGTATTTATTTAATGCCCGTATTGCATATTCATAAATATTTAATTATCGATTACATAATATTCGTAAACAAATGCATACAGTGGCAGGCATAAAACACTTTTACTCGTGAAGTTATTGTTTAATACAAAAACGTGAATAAATATTAAATTTTAAATTACGCTTTTTACAGCAACACCAACAGCGACGACGACAGCTGTGGTGCCTGCTTTTCAACAGCTGGTGTGATAGTGTGATGATGATTGCACACTGTTGCTGTTGTTAGTGGTTTTTCTGTTGCCACGTGTATTTTTTATGCTTTTATTGAAAATATATTGTTGTTATAATTTAATCAATATGCGAATATTGAATAAAGTGCAATTTTATTTAATTTGTGATGTTTGTTTATTGTTTGCCAGAAGCAGCAGCAGGTTTTTGTTGTTGTTGTTGATGTTGATTTTTGCAACAGCTGCAGAAATTTTATTCGATTGTTGCTGGGTTTGCATTTTTGTAGACTGATGTTGTTGTATTTTTTATTGTTGTTGTTGCAATTTAGTTGTTGTTGTTGTAATTTACATTGTTGTTGTTGTTGTTGTAATTGATATTATTTTTGCTATGATTTGTACTGCTTTTTTTGTTATTTATACTAATGTTGTTGTAATTTGTATTGATGTTGTTGTTGCAATTGAGTTCTTGTTGTTATTGTTGTTTTAATTTCCATTTTCGTAGTGTTTGTAATTTTTATTGTTGTTGTTGTTGCATCTTTTTCATTGCTGTGGTTGTTGCAACTCTTTATTATTGTTGTTGTATTTTTTTATTACTCTTTTTTTTTTTTGTTGCTGCTGCTGCCCTACAACTATGTTGTCGGCACAATAATCATTCATGACAGATCGCTTGCATTCAGTGTGTGTTAATTAAATGAGTGCATTTACACACATATCATATACACATGCATAATGCATGTTCTATAAACACATACATACATATACATATATGTATATACCCCGCTGTTTGGCTGTGTGTTAGAGCGCTATGGGCATGCTACTGCAACTTGCAAATAAATTTCGTTCCTACACACCTGTAATAAATTCATTTAAAATTTATTATTTTTTTTTTTTTCGTTTAATTTTTTTTTCATCTCTTAATTTATATTATTGCAACGGTGGCACATTGTTTTATTGTTTGTGTTCGTTTTAATTGACAGCAAAAATGTAATTTTTAATTAAACTCTCCACGGAAGCTGCCATAGTTGCGGAAATGTTAACATATCCCGACGCCAATCAAATCGAATGGACTAACGCCCGCCAGCCAAGTCTGGCGCATAAGCACACAATTATGCACACACACACACATATATACTATACATATATGTGCATAAAATCCAGTCGTGCTTTTGACTGTACGCTTTTAATGGCTTCTGACCAACAAGCGCGCACACAAGTGGACAAAGCAATGAAGGAGTCACGCCATCATTCAGTCAGTCACTCAGTCAGTCAGCGCGCACTCATCGATTTGCACTTATATTTTGTTTATTCGTTTGTTGTTTGTTATTGATGTCCTGCTTGTTGTTTCTGTAGTTGTTGTTCATACTCAATTTTCATTTTTTTTTTTTTCAATATTAACTACTGCTATGGCATATTTATTTTGTTGTGGGTTGAACAACTGCTTATTTGAGTTGTTATTGTTTTACTTGTCATACACATTATTATTTCACGAGCTTGTAGTTTGCTTTGTTATGGGACTTCAATGAGTTTGAGTTTTTTCCATACAAATATTGCATACTATTTAACTGTGTATATACAGTGTGATCCATAAGCAGGGGTTTTAAAAAGACTTGCCTTAAGGGGGTTTTCAATAACATAGCGCCCTTATTGAAAACCCCGCTCTTAAAGATAAGGCCACTGACTCTGAATTTTGATAATAATTTTTAGTAATTAAACTCATTGTTAGATCGTATATATTTTCCCGATAAAATTGCAAACCTTACTAAAGAGAAATGTCAAAACGACGGGAAAAATAACATGTCGTTTTCTGTTCCTATCGGTCTACTTTTGTAGTGCCTTTTTAAAAAATCCTAACGTTTCCTCCAAAACTATCATCCAAGGTCGTCTCAAAATTATCCTGCACTCTCAAGTTACCAAACCGAGATTACGAATCTTAATAGTCTTTACAGTTCATAAATAACAGCCTTGACAATACTAATACCCTTAACCGGCTAGGCTATAAGTTATAGGTAGAATACTGCGCAGCGAAATCAGCTCCTAGACTGAGAGATCTTTTAGTCTTCTGAAATAAGGGTCATGCTACGACACTTAGCAAGTTCCCATGTCTACCTAATACCACGGATTTTCGAAAACCTCTAGAATTAAACATAAATTTGGTCTCCAACATTGCATTCCCTATCTGAGAGGAATGGTATAGGGGTGAGTTGAACAACGTCGTTAGGATAAGTATTTAAACGGATGTTTCCAAATTGGATAACAGCGTGGGAGGAGGTGCCTTTTCAGCAAAATTAGATACCAGTATCGCTTCCGACTACCAAACCACTGCAGTGTCTTGCAAGCAGAGAAAGCCTTCTTGTTCTGACAAAAGTGGGTCTACAAGATGAAGTATATTTATATATACAGATAGCCACATGGCTTGAGAATCAATAAAGTATCTTCTAGTTTAGACCACATTTTCAAAAAAACTCGATAGCGTTCAACGTACGGCGCTCATCAGGATGTGAGGTGCACCAAGATCCACACCAACCATGGCATCTATCGTTATCTTGCGCGTAAACATCGTCGGAAGGTGTATGGCTGCGAATCAGATTCAGAGAATCTGGGTTCTTACAAGAACGGATCACTTGGATCATGGGGTCGCCAAAGCGGACTCTGGGGGCTTTTACTCAGCCCATATACCCCAGAAAAGTTGGCGGTAAGAAAAAGCCGTTGGAAATGAGCTTCAATCAACTCTCGTTTCTTGACTATCGTGGTGTCTCCAAGGAGAGGTTGTATCTATTAAGGAAAAAGTGGATTTGCTGCTGAGGAGTGCAGCCACCTTCATAGAAAAGACCATCCACATAGATAGCAGAGCAGCGATAACAGCCTTGAACTCATTAACAGTGCGCTCAGGGTTGGTCAAGGAATGCCTAACCTCGCTATCAACACCATACATTATCTTTGTGATAGACACCCTAGAACTGCTATCGGTAGAATAGGAGCGGATCAGTGCTGCCGTATCCTCTTGTGTTCTACTACAGGATAGCTGAGCTTTGCGGAAGCCTTTCCAACCCTGGGCCACCATCGGTAAAGTCCTTGGGCCGAAGATCGATCACAAGATGCCCTCAGTAAGGTTAACCTCTCACTAGTTGTGAGGCTTTTAACAGGTCATTGCCCTATTGGCATCCGTGCTGTAAGATTGAGAATCTTACCAACTGTCATCAGCAGAATCTGTATGGAAGAAAACGAGGTGGAAACAACTCAATACTTTCTTCTTGGAACTGACATCCAAATTCACGATAAACAATGCAATGGATTCCTTGTATATCTGGTATCTTTAAGCAGATGGACCAGCCAGAGCAGACATTGTCTTACAATTAGACTTCGATAAAGAGAGAATACTTATACTCGTGGTTACTTGTAGATATTTAAATTAATTTTATCAATACGAGATGAATTGTGTTTCAGTAGAACAACGATAGTCTACACATATCGATAGTGACTGGTCAGAAGCGCCGGAAGAATAATTGGTAGGTTCTTATGTATCTACTTATATATGTACGTTGTTCGGGCGTAAATCTCTCCATATTGAAATACGGAACAAAAATAACATGACAGCGTGACACGACGCATCCCATGATCTGTCAAAAAAGGCTATAGAAAAAAGTTTCTCTACTTGGATTACAAGTTAGTTCGGACCTGACATTAATCTGTCTACGACGAATCATTTTACTGGTTAAATATTCGCCTTAAGAAAAGCATTTAAAAATAGATCGTGCTATTTCTTTGCAGAAACCGTCGACTGTTCTTATGGCAGTGGCATTATGAAGTTATTCTCAAAACAAATTACCGAATAAAACAGTCTCCACTTCGCCTATGTCAGATAGTTCTAATTATAAAAATAAAAATAAAGCCTTCGATTTAATGCAAAAATTAAGAATCTATCTTTACTAGGCCTTAAATTATCAAAGCTATTAGGCTGCTGCAAGAATATGCTCAAAGTAAAAATGTCTTATATATTACTGTAATGATACAAAATCAAAAAGGCTTAGAGGCAATAACCGCAATTATTTCTGATAATTTTTTTTAAATACATATCTTTCAATAAAACCTCTGATTTTGCTGCGTGAACCACCCTGTTCATCAATATATATGATAAATATAATAAATGATTATGATTTGCTCTTGCTCATTTTGTTTCTGCTGTCATAAGCAGCTCTTTATTTTTGATTTCAAATGCTCGATGCCACAATTTAATTTTTTTGTTGTATACAAGCTGTCTGCTTTAACACTTTTTGTAGTTTTTACACAAAAGTTCATTTAAAGTATTTAAAATAATAATAATTATCGCATTTAATAGATTTTTAATTAATCTCAGCCTAGCAGCTTTTTAGTCTTTAAGTCGGCTCATAACAACAGAACCAGCACCATCCTTTATGGTACATTTTATTAACAGATGACTAGTTAAAAACCTTGCTATATAATTACTTAATTAACCTGTTGTACAAGTCCACGAAACAAGCAATGAATTTAATTATTCGCAGCTATAAGATTTCTGAACATATCTGAGGCTAAATTCGTGGCGAAAAAGTGTTCAGGAATGGTTTGAAGCAGTCGCGCTACTTGCCTTAAATACTTTATGAAGCAAGCATAGTTAACTGAGCTATCACCTACAGTTAATGTTGATCAAGACACTCGATATCACCGAGAAATTAGTCTACCCTGTCATTGTTCTCAAAACTTGTTTAGCTGTTGGCTTTTTGATACTAAAACAACTGCGCAACTAGAAGACTCTATAGACTCTACAATATTCTGAGTCAGTTGTAAAAATTAGAGTTATACAGTAGCTACGAAAAAACGAGACTTGTGGATGACCACAAATAATTTTAATGTAAGGAGCAGATTCAGGTTTCGTTTAGTTATAACCATTCTGTAACAATTCTTAAACTAACTTTCAGCAAAAAGTTTGAGAGAAATTAACGCTGTGACGCAGTTGAAATGATCAAAAAAACAAGGTAACCGATCGCCTTGTCTGAAACCTCGCCTGGTATCAAAACGTATGGAAAGATACCTTCCTGTCTTGATGCGGTATACAAATATACAATCCTTAAACGCCTTAACAGACTATTGAAATCTCTCTTGTCCTTATAAGCAGTTTTCAAATAGTATGTGAAAAATATTATTGCCCATCACATGGGCATCAAAGTGGAATATTATATATTCATACATAAGGGTACATCACATAAAAATTTCAATGGACGAATCTTGATTTCAAACGAAATTGGAAATTCACCAACCCATATGCTGTTTTTTGAATTTTTTTTTTCAACTTTCACACATACGAGTACACCAAAGACCACTTAAAGTTAATACTTTTTCACGATTGCATATCAAAGTTAAAATTAAATCCGAACCGCACAAATTTAAGCACTCGACCAGTCAAAAGTGAGTACATGAACATATACATATGTATGTAAGTGCGCCTGTGTGTGTCTGCGCCCATTTACCACACAATCAACCGGCGCCGTTGCATAACAACATCATCATCATCGTCAATTGTCATCTGCAGCTAGCAGGTGTATGTGTGGGTGCATACACATACACATTGATGTATGTGTGCGAGTGTATATTTGCGGTTTGTATATTAAAAACTCAGTAGCCTACTTATATGCGCAGCGTTTATTAATATTACATAACAGCTTAAAATTTTGCCACCGGCGCATATGAATTTCGCACAAACATGAATATTGAAGTATACTTTTATGCGTTAATATTGCATGTGTATGTGTGGCGGAAGTGCGCTTTACTCATATTCATGACATTAATAATAAATATTAAGTAATTTACCGACGTGGTAGAAGTGTACTTGCTTTATGATTGCTCGCTCAATGTGGAATATTAATGTTGCTGTGTATATGTAAATAAGCGTGTGTGTAGGTTTGTGTGAGCTGCGCGTACGCATGTGTGAAAAAGCTGATTGCTGTCATATTGCCGATATTAAATCAAGCGTATTGTGTGCGTTTGCAGAATTTTTAATATTTTTTTTTATAAAGCTTTGTATATACATATATACAGTTTCAGAAATATACATATATACATACGGTGAATTGATTTTTTTGCAGCCACTCCCACGAATTTGAGTTATTTTTTATATTATAATTACTTCCAACGTTATCAAATTATTTATACTACTTATCTAAACCAATGAACTTTCCACCTTGTTGGATTACATAAAGCGTAGTACAATTCTTCAATATTTGATGCAGATAAATAGAATATAATATTCTTACACAAAATTTAACACTCCCCAAAAAATATGTTACAGACTTGTTCCATTGAAACATTCCTTTAAAAGTTATACACAGATAAAGTTTAGCATCAAATGTACTGTTTTTATACACAAGTAGTAAGTACACCATGTCGTATGCACAACACTGATTGTATGAAATGTATGATGTATGAAAGGCCAACTAGATAAGCTATCAAGTAAGACCGTGGTCGACTTTACAAAAAGTTAATGAAAATTTCACTCTGTTCCTTGCGACCGATAAAGGGAATTTAATTTCTTGATGCATTGACAACATAAGGTTCAATTGGCGTTGATCTTTGAAAAAGATCACGTTAAACCACTAGAGTGCTAAGTAACGCGACGCGCTACGAAGCTGAGAAAAAACCATCCACCGAAAGGTCCGCAAAATGTTTCGCAATCAGCGAAATACTTTCTCGTATGCTTAAGGCATTTGTACAGAATTTGGATACATCGATATATATTTGGCTAAAAATGTCGACGATAAGCCAGAATGTGATTCAATAGGATTAAAGTGAACAAAAAAGATGAAAAAGGAATAGTGCAATCTGTTGTTTGCGGAATCCTCCTTTATGCGGCAAGGGCAAGCACAATGTCTTAAATCCAGGTTTAGCTATTTTTACAAGACTATCCGAACCCTTATTTCATACTCATGATCTGAAATGGCGCAACACAAAAGAAGCCAAGCTGTTAAGACTGAAAAATTTGTGAACTTTAAAGCGACTCGCTTGAGCGCATGAGAATATTGATAGTGATTTTCATATGTCTAAACCGCTAGATTTTTCTGATGAACAATGTTCTATACAGGCATATTCTGTCCTCACGCGAGCCTGCGTCAACCGATCACCAATAAGCTTGTTCAAGCGACCGTAAAACAGAGAAATCGTTTGCATCTTTTGGGTAAGGCAAAGCAGGATTCGACTTTGTACCACTTTATTTCAACCTAAATGCCTAGAAAATGATAAAAATTTTTTTTCTACATTGGTAAAAAGCTTCAACTGCTATCTGCCAAACGATAGTTCAATTCGAAAAAAGTTTAGTACTCTTGTCTTTCTGCAGTGATAAAGTGCATTCGCGATATTTTTCGCAGTGAAATTATTTAACATTTTCATTAAATTTTATGTGCGGAATCAAAATTCTTCGAAATGTCGTTGGAACAGCTTATATAACGATTGCAGTATTCTACAGCAAATGCATGGAGTTTTGGAGCTCTTATACACACGCCTGTGCATAAAAATTACTCATATGCCGCGATATTTCAATTACAGTAATTCATATCAGGGTATAAAAATGTTACCTATAATTATTTTAAAGTATGCCACCTTATGACCAAAAGTTTACTAAATCCAACATAGACTGTTGAAGCTACCAAATATCGGAAATATGAGCTCCAGTATCTAGTGTTATGAACTTTACTGACGAAAAATATTGTTTAATGCGTAGTAGTCTGGTAACTTCGGGTTCAAAAAAAAATCAATTTTTTTTGCTTAAATTATCTTAGAATATACCGTAAAATTTCAGACTGGAATTCGAAATATTTCGGAAGTTTTAACAAGTTTCCTAGAGCGCTCGGAATTATGGTCCGACTCTCTCGGAGTTGTTGAACTTTAGAACGTCGCTTTTCCCAAACATTGATTTTTCTGTCGCCAAATTTTTAACTTTTTTCTACCATACGACCCGCAGCGGGGAACCGTTTTGCTTTCAAATTTTAACAGGCTGATTCTACATACTTATAGTTTTCGTTGGAAAACTTTAACAACGATTTTTTTGGTTTTTTCACCCCTTACTTTTTATTTTACAAGGTCCCTTTCTTTGCTAAAATACATGGATTTGTTCAAAGTCCGCCATTTTAAGAAATTATTAAATATGAAAAGGTCTTCTATAGACGTTATAGCTTCCGACCAGAATGTGACGATGTTTATAGATTAAGGAATAAATAAGAATATTTGATTTCAGATAACATCAAAGAGCTTTGGAAAATCACTACGTGCACTATTTTACCCTTCCAACTCGAGTGACAATAAGCAGTAGTAATAAAGTATTAAATTTTTTCAAATACATATACTATTTGTTTATATTTTCGATATGTAAATACTAAATATTCAAGATAATTGGCCATTTTAATTACTCCTAAAGTACACAAGTGCTCTCCAGTATTCACGAAGTCATGAAAATAGACAACAGTTACCAGACTTACTACCTTATGTGTTCCGGGATAAGCCCATACATTTGATTTTGGCACCACTTTGTATCGGCAAGTGGAGAGGACACAACAACAATAAGCGTTTACATCAGTTATTGTACAGTAAACTTGTAACTATGCATCTTTGCAAGAATAGATCTTCAAAAGTTGCCGAATCCGCAAATATCTGTTACTAGGATTTTCGAACATTTGGCTGACTTTATTCCACATGATTGGTGATTGTATTGTATAATGAAACCCAGGAAACATTTTTTTTATTATGTGCCATATTAATACACAGCTAATAAATAAAATCGGGTCGACTTTTCGTTTTATATTCACAATATCCACCAAAATCATTCAACGAACTCAACGGACTTTCGCTCCTCTCTACTTCTCTAATTCTATTCTTGATGTTTTTCAAAACGTCATATCTTTCATTATTCTTTTCATATTTTCATGATTTTTGAAGAGGCACGAAGTTTTTAGCCTCCACTTTTATGGCATTTCTCTTCACCTATCTCTCGGCCGTTTTTGAAGGCTCGTAGGAATCACAGTAAGTCGTTTCCAACATTTTGAACGATTCCTAAAACGAACTAATATTTGGCACAGGAATTAAGGACAGTCCTACTAACTTAGCAAAATAATTTATTTTATATGCCATTTAACCGGGTAATGTAATTATAATAACTTAATATCCATCGTGTGATTCAAACAACAACTAGGAGAAAAAAAACTGTAATACACACAGATATCATTATTTCATGAGACCAAAAAAACATCGATTTAACTCACTGCAATCTGACGGTTGAAAGTCTCGAATACATAAAGCTGTTGCAGAAATTCAACCCTGATTTATAAATTAAAAAAATATTAAAGATTTTTTGGGAGTGTTTTTTTAATGAAGTCTAATTTTGTCTATACAAATTAATTATTTGTTATAAACCTGTGCAGTGTTTGCTTTTAGGACATTGATAAAGCTTTGAAATAATATCCTTCACAGTAATAAATATCCTTCCAACCCAGGAATAAAATTTTATCAAACAAATGCGCGAAACTGTAAGCCTTTTAATAAAATATAATATTTTGTCACATACATACATACATACGTACGTCAAATAACTACTATGCATAAGTGCGTGCTGATTGGCCATTTTAGCATTACTGAAAGTACTAAGTGCTCTGCAGTATGCACGAATGGCTCTGTAATAAAATATTTGTCCAGCAGATACGCTTGTACAGGCTTATGTCAGTTGTGCCGGCCAAAGCTCAATGCTATCTGACAGCGAGATCGATGAAAACATGGCGCCACTCTGTATCGACAAACCTGTCCGAGAGGTACAAACAAACTACTAAAATATAGCATCAGTTAAAATTGAACAATAATAAAGTGCTGTGGTCACATGCGAACAATTTGACGAGACAATCATGAAATTTGGCTTCTTAAAAAATCACTTCAAAAATTATTAAAATACTTTTCTCAGCAAAACACAGTCTTATACAAATTAACCGACAGAGATTCTTGTAAAACAACTTTTGTAGTTATAAAAATGTTATAGAAATAAAATAACATAATCATATTTTAGATTAAATTGTAACGATTGGATTTACTTTAGTTTCAATTTTCGATGCTTTAAAATAAACGAAAATAAAACTTTATTGTAAAAGCATTTATTTCCATCAACATTTTTCTTGCAGGACATTCACCCCTCACTAGCAATCTGTTTCGCTCACTCTCTACTTCTTCTAATTCTATTATGTGCCACAATAGTATGACATTCCCGTTTTTCGTTTTACGCAACCTTTCCGTTATTCTATTATATTGCAGCATTTTTATTGTGCACATTTTAGCCTCTTAGCCACTTTTATGGCATTTCTCTTCTATTATGGCTGAAGTTTAGTTATTGGCATTGTTGTCGTTGTTGCATTTGTCGCACTTTGCCTGCGGTTTTCTATTATATGAAATATATTTACTAATATATCTTATTATATTTTTTTCTATGTGCCTTTACTGTAACTACTTTACACGTTCAAAACGGGCTTCATCATGTAGATTTTATTTAAACAGCGTATGTGCAGCATATGCTCAAAAGTATGCATTTAAGCAAAATTCAGACTTAGTTTTGTGGTCCTGCTGCCGTGTAAGTGCGTGAAGTTTTGGTATGCTTGTAGAATTTCTCACTCTATTGTTAAACAGCATGCTATTTTGTAGTGGCTAGAAAGTATGTATGTACGTACAATGGCCTCGTTCGGCAGCCTTACATGTGCATCCTATACAGGGTGGTTCCACTTCTTAATGAAGCAGCATAGTTATTAGTCTTTCTTATGATGTTATTCATATCTTCCGTGTGCCAATCTTCTTACAATATCTTATAAAGAGAATTGATATTTTTAAGTCCCAAAAACTTTCTCGTTCATCGCGTGGTGCCTACAGGATTTTATGCTTTTAGCGGACTTTTGTTTGAATGTTTATATATAATGTTTTTGGTGTATATTTTTTGGGTCTCCTGCGAAATGCGTTCTTTGCTCGACTGGTTCCGATTAAACCAGAGTTCCATAAAGGTGGTACTCCGTAAACAGATCTCATTTTGGATAATACTTGATAGTGCGAATTCCGATCTCACATTCATTGAGAGCATTGATTAGCTGCACACGATAAGACATAAGTTGTACGAGTTTCCCGAGATGCAACTTAGCCTATCATCAAGAATCACTGGAATGCATACGCTCTAAACTTGCCCATCCGTGAAAAATGCGTTTCCTCAGTCGATCAAAGACTGTTTAAACAAATTCGACGTAACGAGCCGAGGTCTTTCAAATGTGCCTATGACAAGTGTTTCGAAAACTGGAAAGTTCATTGCATAAATATATTGATCAGCTCCTGTGGGATTATCTTATTGATAAGGCGACAAAGTAAATATTGGAGAATGCGTTAGAGCAAGATGTAGTTCGATCAACTCTCCGTTGTGCCAACAAAGCTCAACGTGCTATCTGACAGCGCGATCGATGAAAAGGCGTAGAGTTCTTTCTATGGGATTTAGGAAATCTGTCTTTTGAAAGCTGTTGTCCTCTAATAACTTAGAAACTTTATCGCAACCTTCGTTGCCTTATATGTATATAAATGATTTTCTCAGGGTGACGGAAAAGTAAATTAGCCATGTCTATCTGTGAATCCATGTTGATGCCGTCTTTACCATATGTTCAACTACAATTCATAAATTGATCCTTATCAGTACTCCATGTTTGAGATATCAAGTGAAATTCTGTACACATTTTTTCTCTGCTACAAACTGCTCATTCTTCTCGGAAAGGTCGATATCGAACTACTATCGAATATCTTTATAGTAAAAATACCCTGAACTTTTGGAATAAAGTGCATCTATGGAATACTTTTAATTAAACGAGCAAAATTCTTTCATGAAACTTGCCCAACGAGATACTCTTCAAGGCAATATCGAAGAAATTCTTTGAATGCGTCACTATATATAGGTGTCATATAAACTGACCCAACCAAAGTTCTTGTATTAATCGTGATCTTTTCGCATACCTCGATTCGTACGAAGGTGGAGATGTATAGTGGATTATTATGGTAGATTAGTTATCAAAGCACTCAACATGTCATTTGCAATTATTTATATCTTTCCCTTTTAAATCGTCGCCTCATATCTTGCTCCCAAACATTTCCAACACTTTTCTCTTCCTTAATCGAAGAAAATTATATAGCTAGATGAAATTATAAAAAAAACATTTAATATGAAATTAGTGTCATTTTTATCGTTTCGTTAAGTTATTTGTTATGACCTATTTAGCATACATCAAAATCTAAAGTATGATGTCAATGGAGGGAATCTGCTATATATATTTCTGGCTAATAATGAAAATAGGCATAGTTATCAACGAAAATGCTTTTTTTTTGCATCGATTTGGCTCGTCTCTGGAAGACCCACACGGTCCTAAAATTGCTGTTTTGCTTATATATGACATAGATCCATGATTCGTCACCTGTGACGATCTTGTAAGAACGTCGTGTTGAAACTGTGTACTCGCGATCGTATTTTTTCAGCATTTCTTTAAATCGTCCAATCCACCACAATAGCCTTTTTTTGGGATCTCAACTGCTGAAATCCAACGAGAGCAACCCATTCGATTTACGGCCAGGTGGTTCATGCCCGTTGTATGTAACGAATTTATGCTGGTGGGAGAAATGCTCCATAGGACATGGAAAATCCTATCTGAAGGTATGTTACATGACAGGTCTTGCACCCTGTATCAGTTCATAACATCGTCGATACGGCATCGATGTTTTCTGGAACTATCGGCTGCTTTTGGGCGATAATCGCAACACAAATTCGTATTTCTTTCCATCTTTCTTCGAAACTACACTACTGGTGATTGAATTTTGAATTTACTGGGTTTAAGGATGGTGCTTCATAGCCATACAAAGATTTTAGTTAATCGATGCATTCTTGTCGTGATTAATCACGTCGAAAGTTGTGAAAAATGATCGCACTTAAAATCGTTCACTTAAATTCCATTTTTTGGTCGAGATGAATTTTTTTAAAATTCCCTTTAAATTAAAACTAGCTACGATTCAAATATTTATTTAACAAAAACTTAGCTTAAGTGACGTATGCTAAAAATGTCAAACTTTCCAATGGAAATCGTCAGATTGCACCTGTTCCAGCATTCCATCCGTTGCTAGTCACACAATATAGTTTTTAGTCCGTCACACAGTCCTACATACATATAAAGTCTCTCTTCCCGCTCTTGTTCATAACAATGAACAACTTGCCATATTTTAGTTAGAGCACCGCTGACTTTCGGCAATTTAGTCAACTTACTTTATAACACCCTATATTTTCCATCGCATTTTTTCCCTTTTACTTCCGTCAAAATATCTTCCTATAATATATTTACTATCAATATTTTGTTATAGCCACTTAATGGCATTGTAAGCGTTAGAAGCTATTTGTTAGGCGAAAATTTCCCAAACACGTTTGCATTTTTTTCACTTTTCAATATTTGCATGTTATTCAATACTTGTTTCTTTTTTGTGGTTTTAGTAGCCGGTACATTGCCTTATACGTTGCACTTTTGTTATTCCCTTGTCACTTTTATAGTTCATTATTGTATTAGCTGAAACCGGCAGGAAGTGTAAAATTTGTTTAACATTTTTTATCATGTGATATTAGAGGAGGGAGTCATATGTAGAAGTTTACCTAAGTGTAGAAAATTCTCTAATTGCCCTTCACTTGGGGGTGGCTATAAACGATTCTTTTATTTATGGCTCAAGCAGGGTAGCCGAAGAAATTCGTTTGAAGGCGAGCTAAAGTGAGATGAGCCGAAGCTTCTCCTCCACAGGTATGTGCTGAAAAAGAACAATCAGCCTCGGATGAGAGACCTCTCTTTTGATGACTACCATCGCAAACGAACTAAGGATTACGATTTGGAGGGCATGCACCTGGAATGTTCGGCCCCTTAGATGGGAAAGTGAAGCTGCCCAGCTGGTTCATGTCCACGTTAGAGTGAATGCTGACATCACCGCCGTCCAAGAAGTGCGATTGACGAGACAAGGACTGAGACGAGTAGGTTCTTGTGACTTTTACTACAGTGGCCATATAAAGGAGCGCATATTTTGTGTGGGATCCGTGGTGGGAGAATGACCCCGTCGCCAAGTACTGTCATTCACTGCGGTGAACGCACGTCTAGCCACATTCCGCATTAGTGCAAAATGTTTCAATACAACACTTATTTGCGACCACGTCCCGACAGAAGAGAAGAACGATAAGATCAAAGACGCCTTTTATGAGCGGCTGGAGCGCGCTTATGACGACTACCATCACAACGATGTAAAACTTGTGCATGGCGAGTCGAAAATCCGAAATTCAGCCTCCATGAAGAAACCTCTCCAAATGGGTTGCCGCTGATCGAATTCGCAGAGAACAAAATTTGATTGTTGCTAGTACTACATTCCAACAAGAAGTTCATCCAGCTACTTGGCTGCCTCTGGATTGAAATGTTCGAAACCAGGCGGATCAGAGTGGAGCATGAAGAGCTTAAAATAGCCTTCATAGCAATGTTACAGTGACCGCACAACACGAGAAGGTTTCGGATAGATACTCCTTTAGAAGTTGAAGAGAAACAAGAAGCCGAAATGCGTAGTAAGAAGAGCTGACGAGCTGGCCGAACAGGGAAATGCTCTCGAAATTCTATTCTAAAAGAAGCGGCGGCTAACGGAAGGTTACAGACCGGAGATACTTTTATAGGACCCATGAAAAAGTGGTGATGGCAGTAACTGATGGATTACCAAAGCACACCATGATGATGGAGCAGACGGCGTTCCATGCCTGACCACGATAAAGTTCGAAGAGCAATTATCCACGTGGCTGAATGTTCAAAAAGCATACTGAAGTTGTGTAGGGAACACCGGCAGCCTGTTTAAATACGACGGCGAACATCTGACAATGGCGACATCCGTTCCCTTTGAGAATATGGTCGGAAAACGAAAGCATGCCCGGCTATTGGAATTTGGACTTGGCCAACTGCGGCAATTACCCATGGATACCGGCCTGACCATTCAAATACGACGCATATAAGGTTCTAACGATGTCGTATTGTGTGAACAGACCTGAAACCATATAAAAAAACATTGAACTTATGGTAAAATACAATCGAGTGGCTATTTTCACCAGTTGCACCAATCTTTCTTTGGAAAGACCCTTGAAAATCACACACCAACAATATATTGATTTAAAGCCGTCTAGAAACTTGGTATCCCCACAAAGCTGTGCACCTAAACTGACCTTAAGCGACATCAGAAGCTCCTTCAAGATCGGCAAAGTTCTTCCAAACGTTGATGACTACTATGAACTTTCAGATAAGGCAACACCTAACCTTGTATAAGAGTGTACAGCTTCAGGGGTTCGCCTGTGATATTTATAATTGGCGGTAACATCAGCGCCGTTCCCGAAGTTTTGTCTTCTCCTGGTTAGACAAAGAAGCAGAGAAACCATGTTAGTGAACGATGATATGGAAAGATGATATACTTATCTTCATAGTCACTCAAACAAACAGTTTTACATTCGCGGCTTGAGATGCATTTTTTCCTTTCTCCGTCATAGTACTTGAATATGTCTATCTTGGATCCAGCATGTTTAACACAACAAACTCACGAACGACTTAAAAGAATCCAACCAGAATCGCCTCTTTGCCAAATGAGCTGTTCAAGAGAAAGGTTTTGAGGAATGGCCCGATTTATGAATTTCAGCGAATGAAGAGCCCTTTCTGGCTACTAGCAAAGAATAAAACACGTTCAGAAATTTTTTTTTTTGTATTCAAAGAGCTTGGAGTAAGCAGAGGATTGTTGGTTTTAATGGCGTATAACGGTCGCCATTGACTGTATGTTCTCAAAATGGCATCGTTGATTCGGATCATTTTTCATGAAATCTTGAATCTCTTCAGGTTCGCTCTGCGTCCCAAACTTGAGTTGAAGTCAAATTTGCCTTAAAATTTTTGAGCCTCATCCTGAAAAAAATGGCATAAACATCAGATCTTCTTGTAACTTCGTGGTAGTAGACGCTTATTGGAGCGAAGCCGATATTTTTTACTTTTTTGGAAAGGTGAATGCGATTGTCAGCTCTTTGCTACAAACTGTATTAGGTGCGTCCCATACGTCAGTCAAACTTTTAATTCGAACCTGTTACGCCGTAATCGAATGGTATAAGCTCCACACATTCTTCAAGAACGCAAAATTGGTTCGTAATAAAGTTGAACAATTTGTAAAGGCATTGTGTGCAGATTACTGTAAATCTTTTTTATGACGAATATGCCAAATAATACTGAATATATAACGTTTTACAGCTTAGGATCACTTGTAGCCCTAAATAGAAGAAAATTCCATGCAACATGATGCTTGAGTATAGAAATTCAATACTCTCAGTCAACTCAACTAATATATCTGGACACTTTACAAATATTTTTAAATTTAGAATGACTTTTGAATAATACATAAGTCAGCCGAAAGGCAAAACAAATGCATGTCCCTGCTGAGTTTATTGGAGCAGTAGATTGTGCAACAAATACCGCAATATAACCCACTGGGATAATATCCCCAACAGAGTATTAGTTAATATAGAGAATACAAACTTGTATTAACAATATATACTTTATAAATAGCGTAAAATAAAATCTAAAACATTATATATATAGACATACTATATACATATACATATGTATAATATATATTTAATCTTCAATCGCTGAAAGCACTTAGTACTCTCACAAATCTCTATCCAAATTTTCGCCGCAATAGCGTTAATTGCATTGAGCTTATCGTATCAATTGTGGCGATTATTTTGTCGCCAATTTTCAGCTCAGCCACACATGTTGCTCTTAATAAAATTTCCGCGTTAATTGCAGCGCGCGTGCAACAAAAACTTAGTAGCGTGCAGTGATTTATGTTTTTGCCATTATTTGCCGTTATTATAAATGTGTAAAAACTCGGCAAAAGTGTTGCATGTATTTATGGTGTTCAGTTAAACATATTTTGTTGCAAAAACTAGCTTAATTTGTTTGTCGTTCGGTGGTTTAAAGCCGACAGCGGCAGTGATTGCATGCGCCTAAAAGTATGCTAATTAATTTGTATGTATTTTATATGTTAATTTCTGTTAAAATTTATTGCTATGCCGTAGTGTATTACGCATAATATTTTAATAATAAATTAATTTTTTTTTGTGAAAAATTTAGCAGCTTTTTATGTTTGCTAAAAAAAATTATAATTAATGATGCAACTTTTGTGGACAACAACTCCTTTTTAGTGTTATTAAGTGGGTATTCTAGTCAATAAATTTAATAAATCGAAAATAGTTTTCATATGACGATAACTATTGTATATATATATATTGTTACAAACTTCGTGGCAAACTTTATATAGTATACCCTGTTCATCAAGGCGCAGCATGCATATGCGAAAAGCAGATCAGTAGTGACTGCACTATACATACTAATATTTAATATAAGGAATACGCTCTTGGAGCATTCGTGGACATTTCTGTAGCCTTCAACAACATCTCTACGGAATCTTCTCTGAATAGTATTCAGTCAATAGACGTTGATCCTGCTATGCAACTCTGGATCGAAAGGCTCTTGGCCTCTAGGAGGGTAAGAGCAGAATGGAATGACGTTAGATTAACCAAGGAAGTCTATAGAGGTACTCCGCAAGGTGGAGTGCTATCTCCGCTACTATGGACATTAGTGGTGAATAAACTCTTAAGGAACTTGTAAGGCAAAGCCCCTAAGATATTGACATTTGCGGACGAGATTGCCATCTTAATAAGGGGTAAGTATCTACAAACCACTAGCAGTATTATGACCGCCACCCTCAACACGGTCCAGAATCTGCTTGTGTTCTCAAGAAAGCACAAAGTTCCTTTATGGAGGATAAATGAGACACAACACTCACTCAAGAACCGCACCAAATACCTTGGTAGTCTTGGACAGCAAACTGCTGTGGAAGCACAACGTGGAATAAAGAGTGAAGAAAGCTAGCAACGCTTTATATGCGTGTATGCTGATGCTCAGCACACCCTGGGGGGCTCTCCCCCTCACCCAGGTGCTGGTGCTACATAGCTACTGTAAGACCGATTCTGCCCTACGTTACAGTAGTATGATGAAAAGACGTACGGAAATCCACCTACAGGAAGCCCATGGAAAGGGCCCACTCCATCGACATCTGTTAGACTGTTACTAAACCGGCCATCTTTAGATCTCTTCGCTAAAACTGCGCAGCAAAATCGGCGGGACGACTATTGACTGCAGGAAAATTTACATACAGAACCTTCGGCATAGCTCGGTAAATAATGGCGGTTTGGCAAGCATCGACTACATGACCCCACAAGAAAAGTGATGGTTGGCTAAACGTTTATACGGATTGCTACAAAATGGAGGTTGGAGCTGGTGGGAGAATATACTGTCCAGAGTTAACAGGCAATTCCAGAGTCAACATCTACGTAGACAACCAAGCAACAATCAAGATAGTAACCTCGTATCGCATGTCGGCCAAAAGTGTTTTGGGAAGCAGGGCAGCAGTGGAAAATGTTGTCAGAAGCATGCAACTTCACTTCTACTGAGTGTCAGGTCACAAAGGCATCAAGAGCAATGTAATAGTGGACGAGATTGCCACGAATGGTGTACGGCTAACATCTGAAATCGTGATCAACATTGGGAAACCCGTGAACAGAAGCATGGTAAAGAAAATCAAAACCCGATGAAATGAGCTGCCTGGGTGCAAAAGTCATGTGCAAAATGGTATATGGGAAGGATCGGCTGTAGGAACTTGATGGAGATATTAACTGGTCAATGTCTGGTGGCGACACAAGTCCGCAGAATGCGTCTGACAGATTGAGAAGACTCCACGAAATGTATAAATCAAGGCACCAGAGAAACAATGGAACGCTTCTTGTGCACTTGTACCACATTGCCAAGACTACGCTGAAAGCATCTGGGTTCTCCACGGTATGATACTCTAGAATAGGTACCGATAGCGAGTGCACAGAGTCTGTTGAAATTCTCGTCAAGGATGACTACTCCCCCTGGACCTAGTAACTGAACTGCATCTGGTATCACTAGATAACAAAACTGGTCTCTTAGTCAACATGTTCTCATCTGAATGGCTCATTGGCCTACCAGACTAAACCTAACCTAACCCAATACAAATATTTATTATCGCCTCCAAAAGAGATTATTTTTGACCTCAATTCACTTGTTATAAGCCTCTGGGATGGTAATTAGAAACTATTGTCAAACAAAGTAAGTTGAATATGAGAAGGGAGTTAACATTCACGAACCTCTTAGCAGTACTCTTCTCTCTTGTTCTTCTCGCTTTAAATTCTTTAAGAAAACATTTTTCTTTATTTAATTAAAATGTAAATTGCAGTTCTTAAAACTGAGGTACTTAAATTATTGATTTCTTAATACTAAACATTGAGTACTTTCTTTTCACCTTTGCTTCGCTACTCACAAATAATTCTCTTTAGTTTTTAAGCAACATTTTAACATTCTGGTGAACGCTGCAACCGCTACTGCCATGTACTTCACATGGCACTCCATTATGCTACAACAACTTTTGTAAAAGTGTTTGCTTTGAAAGTTTCTAAAGACAGGTGCACATATTTATATATAGATATTAGAAAAATAAGTAAGCGAGACTTGAAAAAGTAGACAAATTAGAAAAAGTAAAGTATGTTTACATCACCACGAACTAATGTCTCACCTTTCAGATATTTAAATATAAATAATCACAAATGTATCTTACTGGCTGCCGGTGACCACTTGACTTGACGCGGTTGCAAGCGTTAAAGGTGACAACAACATTAACAACAACATAAATATTAATACTGGAAGTAATGTGGTAGGCATTGGTGTTGCAAGGACACTCGAAACTAAAAGAAGAAATTACATAATATATACATATATATATACTGTTATAAATGCATTATACATAATATACATATATACTCGTATATCTAATTTTTAGGTATGCAGATATTTATGAATGGAAGTGCAAAAAGTTGCTGAGAATACAAATCTGCTATCGGTTAGTATGAATAAGTACGTATGCATGATACAAAATCTGCCAAGCAGGTGGCAAAAATCTTCATTAAGCAACACTTATGTATTTCCAGTAACTTCAGGCTACATAGCAGCAATAAAAGAGCGGCGGAAGGTGGACTTAAATATAAGAACTCAGTTGAGAACGCGACTGTTGAATAAAAACTCTCAAGGTGTTAAAAATACATACATAACTTAGAGGCTAGTACTTAAATATATATACACACATGTAAACACTAGCGTGAATAAACAGTTTAATTAATATGTTTTTATGTATTTGTTACATACATTGCATTAAAGACAGCCAGCTCTGCTTAATAATAAGATTTTAGCATGCTACTCTTCAGAAGTGAGTAATAATTATTATAAAATAAATATATAAAATTTTTAAAATTTATAATAAACACAAATGATATAGATATTAGCGCTTGAGGTAATAAAAATGTCATTTGATATCAATTTCACCATTCTTTCCATATTCAAACACCCTTGCGTATGAGTAATATTTAGTGCCAAGCTACTAAGCATATGACTGGGCATTTGCAAAGGCATATTTCCATGAATGGGAAAGATAATAAAGTCGATATATTGAAAAAAAAAAAAATTAAAAATTGGAATGGTGAAAAAATTTAGAGTTGTAATGAATAATTTTCAATTTTTTAGAATATGCTGATTAGCGCAGACGTAATTATTGTATATACAATCATTCCCAAAGAACATACTAATACTACATACATGAAGACGAAAGAAAACAATTGGACCTCCTCTGCAAAAGAATTTCTGGAGGTACTTATTAAAACGCAATTTTTTTGGAGTCAGCAAATGCCTATAACGAGGGTTCAACGGAAACCACCGGCTTACACAACTTATTACCGAGGCCAGATAGTAGTCAAAAGTAAAATCAAATATGCCATAAATAATTTCTCACCATTTAAAGCGGCAGGCCTAGACAGGATTATGCCAATAATGCTGCAAAAGCTGGAAGAACCATTTGCAATTGCAAGAGAATCGTCAGCAAGAGGTGGGCCATTAAACCTAGTATAATCATGTGGATGTATACGGCTGTCACAAGACCTATACTTATAAATATATGGAGCTCTGGTATGGTGGCCAGCGCTAAACAAAAAATGCAACATTAGAAAATTAAATGGAATACAAAGAGCAGCATATGCAGGTCTTACTGGTCATGACTTGATTTTCCTACTGACGGGCTCAACTACCCAAAGACATCCTCATTCACAAAACAGCAGCATGTACTGCTTTAAGAATAAAAGAATTGAGTGGTTAGAATCAGCAGATCTATGAATATAGTGGTATCCTGAACAAGCTCAACCGTCTAGTCGAGAATGGAAAAGAGGCTCAATATGGGATGAAGTTACTTTCTCAGTCTATACCGACGGGTCCAAAATGGACTGCGGAGTAGGCATGGTAGTATTTTACGATGATCTAGACATTTCTCTCTATATGAGTCTACCGAACTCGGTTAGGATCTTCCAAGCGGAAGTACTGGGCATAGAAAAGGCCTGCGAAGCTCTATTGGAAAACGAAAATAGGATATGTAAAGAAACTATATTTACGGATACCTGCGCTCCTGGCTTTGTCTTCACCCATGACAAATTTCAGAATAGTTCATAACTGCAAGAAAGAACTGAGCTCAATAAAAGACAAGCTCTACCTAGACTTGATCTGAGTTCGCGGCCACAAGGACATTTTCGGCAACGAAAAAGCAGACGAGTTGGCAAAGGCAAGAGCTTTCCTTAACAAATCCGAGGTGGAGCTAATACCAAGCCCGCTGGGATCAATCTAAAGAGAGATCAATAGAAAATTTCAACAAGTTGCAAATAACAGATGGAAAAAAATAACAAAATGTACTATAACTAAACAATTATGGTCAACATATGACAAGAAAAGTACTAACAACTTAAAAATAGGTCTTGGAAAAGTATCTACGGAGTAACAGCTACCATAAAAGGGCCCTGGCCATTTAGAAAACAGACTTCCAAAATGGGTATGTCCTACAACGGCACCTGCCGAGGCTACGAAGTATGCAGGGTACAAGGAAACAAGGAAACAATTTTCCACTTTCTCTGTGAATGCCCAGCCCTATCACCAATCCGATACAGAACACTTGGAATCCATCAAGCACAAACCTTGAATGGATTTCTACTAAAACCATATCAGACATAAGTAGTTTCATCGAAAACTCAAACTGGTTTGAAGGAGAAGGTGAAATGTGTTAGCAAATGTAAAAGGTCTAATGGAGGACCTATCAAATGGCACAGCAAGTGCTAATAGAGCCCGAAAGACAACAAGGTTGAAGCGGTATTTGATTTGTTTTCCTAGATTGCGAAAAGTTTCATTGACGATTTTTATCATGAAAAGAACTCAGCATTGATTTTGCTAGAAATTTTGTGATTCCAACAAAATCTCGGCTATATAGTTTTTAATAATGTTACAGCAGGTTTTAGTAGAATAATCGAAAACTTTCCTCATGGGAGTCTTCCATCCACTTCTGTTAAGGACGATAATATTGAAAATTTTAAAGAAACAATGCTTGAAAATTGTCATTTTGGCATCGGAGAGACAGCAGAGAATCTAAGTATCTCTTATGAATCGACGCATCACATTTTACGTAAGTGTATTAACACTCAACTCGTACCACAATACCTGAACCATTTGCAAAAATGGCGAAGAGTAGAGGTTTGCTACAGAGATGCTTTACAAAGTAGCTAAGAATCCTTCATTCATCAAATGTATGGTATGGAGACGAGAATTTGATGGTGTTTTTCTCTGTCCAACAAAAAATAATTTGGTTCATGAGCCTATTTTTGGTTCATTCAGTCCGGGTCAAATTTGATCAGCTGGTATGTATATAGAGAATACATAACTTCGAGATAGACAAAAGTTTATTTCGATACTCCACTCAATCTGTCTCATTTTTGATTAAGACTCGCATCATTAGACTCTAATAATACACTAAGTGAACCAAATCACATTTTCGTATTTATAAAATAAAATCTTTAATTTATCATTTTGCATACTTGGTCCAAACCTTTCAAGCGCTTCTGCATTGCATTATTCCTTTTGCTGTTGAAAGAGTAGTCTCCTACATGCTGTTTTCATTAACATTAAATAATATATCTGCCTTCAAGGTTAATGCTTCAGCCGTCTTTCTCAACTCAAGGAGCTTCAAGTAGCTGCTCGACGATTTACACAGCACACAAATACAAATACAAATGTACATACATATATGTATATGCATACTTGACAATCTAATTACCTGTCATTTCTTTACATTGCTTTCAATATTTACATTTTAAGCGCAAACAGCAGCAGTTTTAAGCCAATGTAGCAGGAAGTTAAAAGAATTTTAATAAAAAAGCAAATCTGCCAACAGAAAAATGAAATAAAAGCAACAAAAACAAATTACCTACAATGCTGTGGAGAAATGTCAACTGTGTATGTGTATGTAGCGGCATGTGATTTCGGCGCTCAAGGAAGTGTATACGCATATTACGTACATTTTTCGCCTCCGCACACAGCCTCCACACTAATTCCCCGCACAAATCAAATGCGCGCACACTAATGTACATTTGATGTTCATTTTGCTGCTGCTTGATATTGTAGATAATGTGAAATTTTTTCTTGTTGTTGTCACTATGGTTGTTGTTGTTGTTGCTGACGATGATGATGATGATGAAGAAGCGCATAAATATATTTAGAAAAGGTGAAGTAATTGGAGTAGCTGCAGCTCCTACAGCGCCGACGTGTGCATAGTGTTGTGATGTGCGCTGAGCACTGAGGTGTGCCACGACTGACAGCTGACATCCTGCCGCTGTCAAAATAATGTGTGTGCGCGCTCCTTCTCATTCTTGCTGCTAACTGTACTTGAGTTCTAGAGCAGTGAAATTTATAGGTTTGTAAATGTTGTACCTGCATTTGGCTAAGTGCTTATGTTTAGTGAATGATATTATTTGTCAAAAGCTGGTTTGCTTAGCTGATATACCGTCTTCAGCTGCTTGTCTGCTGTCGTTTTCTCTAATTTGCTGGCTACTGCGACTAGCCAAATGTTGAAATATAATTATATATATTTATAATGCCAGTAAACATTCCATTTAGTGAAATATTATATTAAATGTGTATCTTAATGGTGTCTCCTTCAGTAAATATACTACCAGACTAATCGGATTTATTAATTAATGAAGTTAAATGTGTATATACTTTGCATATGTGTATTTATATACAAGACAACATTAACTTCGGCTGCACCGAAGCTAATATATTCTTCACAGGTGCATTTTTTTAGTGACTATGTGTTCAGTTTGTATGGAAGCTATATGCTATAGTGAGCCGATCCGAACAATTCTTTAGAAGATTATTTTATTACTCTAAGCAGTAATCCATGTCAAATTTCGTGAAGATAACAGGTCAAACGCGAAAGTTTTCCCTACAAGCCCTTGGTTCCGATCGTTCTGTTTGTATGGCAGCTATATATTATAGTAGTCCGATATCGACAGTTCCGACAAATGAGCAGCTTCTTGAAGAGAAAATGACGTTTCAAAATTTCAAAACGATATCTTAAAAACTCGATTCTGTTTTGACGGGTCTTTTAAACGCACAACTGATAAGGTGGCTTTATCCTTTTACACAGTACGCCCGATAGAAGCATAATTATACAGAGTGTGTTAGTTTTTCATCTTCATATTTATGGTATTTTGCCTACTTTTATAATTGGTTCACTGAATAGTTAAGAAAAAAATTGATGAAGACGGGACAGTAGGTGGTCTCTGTTAAGCAATCTCTAGGCTTATTGCACCCGATATGTGTATTTATGTTATTTTGATTAATATCATTCCTGTTGAAAGAGGATATTGAAGAGCGTAAAATATATTCCTTGGAGAATGGAACCATGTCTTGAAGTTCACCCAACTAAGTTGGGTTATCTGAGCGTCCTTCACTTGGGAGTGGCCAGAAACGATTCTTTTACATATGGCTTAAGTAAGCTCAAAAAACATCCATTTGAAGACAAGCCAAATGAGAAAGAAATTGTGCGCTGAACCCAACACGTAAAAAAAACACTCCAAATGAAAAGGTTATCCGATGAGAACAACCCCATAAGCGATATCTACGATAGTAAAGAAAATATATTTCTTATCATTCAACTGAAGTCTGGGCAATGGCAAAAGTATTAATCTAACGTACGATATTTTCATGCTCAGCGCTCTTGCTACCATAGCTAATTTCATGCTTTAAGATCAGCCTATCTGTGATGACTTCTACTATTGCAATTACCACATTCAGGTTATTGGGGTCTCACCACCATTAAAACTACAAGTATCCTAAAGTAATTTTTGATAACTCTCTTATTTTTGAGGTTCCACAGTTTGACGTTCATTGCTTTAGTTCGACTTTGAAGGATTTGAATGTTCTTGTGTCGTTCACTATGGTCTTATTGAATATGTTCTTTACTTGTTGCGGCCTTATGGAGGCACTACATCTCTACAAGCAGCTTGGCTATTCAATAAAAGGTTAATGACCTGATCAGTTGAAACATAAGCCTATTTGCCGCCTTTACTTATAACTACAATGTCAGCCTGTAGTGTTGTTTGGTCGCCGTTAAGTTTTCAACTATCTTCTATATAAAATATGCAAAATCAGTGTTTTCTCAATAAAAGTTTTCTGATTTTGGCAATTCATGAAATACAAAAGGTGTTTTATACGGAATAAATAAACATTAAATTATAATCAAACATACACATATATGTATATAGTACCTATATCCGTATTCTTAAATGTTCGATTTTTTAACCAATCCTGTGTCAAAAACGCCGCCGATTTCATGTGTCTCAATTTGCTTTAATCGATTATTTGATTTCTTTTTCACTAAACATTACTATTTGCATGAACACACATACAATTATTTATGCACAAAAAAATGTGTACTTGAATAATTAAATCAAATTAGCTTCTCTCCTACATAGTTGTCTTCTTCCTTCTCCTCACCTGCAATGTTTTCCACATTACATTATAATTTTTTCCACCTCGCGCATTTCATTTATTATTCACTATGTTTATCCAACATTTGCTTACTCACAACATTTGTATTCATTTCGTTTTGCATATTTCGTTCACTTTGCCTTTATTTAATTGTCATTTTCTTAAAAGTACAAAAAGAGCAGACAAAATAAGATGTGAAACCTCAGTTCACCTTTGGGCATTCGTGGAATCACTAAATAAGTGTATTACATATTTTTCCTGCATTTACCTTGCCAGTAACACGCTTGTATAATATGAATTTGGAAGATTTGTTTTTTAATTCATAATTCCTTTGGTGGTTTAGTCTCGATATGTAATGGGATTTATTTCTTGTTTTTGTTTGTTATTTGCACTTTCTTTTATCTAAAGGCTACTTAAGGTAGTCTCTCTCATTTAAAACCGAAATAACAAATTATAAATTATTTAGAAGAATTGCCACTTACCCGAAGTGCATAATGGTAGACATAAGCTGAAATAAACTACAAAATCGAACACTTCCAGCTATAAATAATATCGAGCCAGATAAAATCACAGACACTTAACTGGTACCAAGTAGAGGAATTTCACACACAAAATAGAGACGCTTTAGATAAAATAAGAAATTCGTCAAAGCAGAACATTCAGAACAACTTAATTTTCCGACTGAGGCAGCGGCGCAAAAGGAGTTTAAGCAAGCCATCGAGACAAGCAAACAAAAAATGGCAGCAACTACGAGAAGATGTTAACGTCAGGAGCTGCACAGGGGTTCATTTCATACCTAGACCTGTGGAACATTAGTTTCGACGGAATTCTTGAAACTCCAGACGAATCGTATTTAATCTGCTACGCGGATGATATGGCAACAGTAATAACAGCCTGAGACAGTTACATAGGTGTAAGACCGGACCTCAAATTAACGTTCTGGGTACAAATCTAGCATGCCGTAGGAAATGCAGTAAAAATCAGCTTCGACCTTACCAGACTAATGGCCAACATAGGAGGGCCCGCCCTCACAGGGAAAGTGCAAGCTCTTAATATTAACAACCACCAGTGTCTTACTATACAGAGCAGAGATTTGGGCAGATGTGCTAAAAAAGAAAAACTGGCGTAAGGTATTGGCCAGAGTGTATCGCATCGCAGACCTCAGAATTGTAGCAGCATACTGAACTGTGGCAGACGTTGCTATATTACTCATAAGAGGTAATGCTTCCAGGAAAAAAGCTGTTGGAACTAAAAAAAATCATATGAAAATCCGGGTCCATTCCGATTACGTAGACCCGGCTGTCGTAGGACTACGCAAAATAGTCCCTCAGTTTTGGAAATATCTATCGATTCTTTCCATTTCCAAGTAAGTGGTCATTTGTTGGAACTGCCGATATCGGTTCACTTCAGCATATAGCTGTAAAACATACTGATAGATCAAACTCAGGTCCATACATGGAAATCTTTCCTACTTAACAAGATATCCTTACGAAATTTTGTAAAGATTATTGTTTATGGCAGCACTAGAGCTTTCGAAGTACTATAATTT
Source organism: Bactrocera dorsalis (assembly GCF_023373825.1). NCBI lineage: Eukaryota > Metazoa > Arthropoda > Insecta > Diptera > Tephritidae > Bactrocera > Bactrocera dorsalis. The sequence continues at coordinate 17,506,035 of NC_064303.1, read as the reverse complement.
TTATCTGCCAACCAAACTGATAGACCAAATTCAAGATAAAGCTGTTGTTATACCCTTATATGACATAAAAAATGCTCGTGTGAAGGGTATTAGGTATAGCTTCGGTGCAGTCGAAGTTAATGTTTCTTCTTGCTTTTGTTTTTGCATATGTATATGTCATCGCAGTATTTTGGACTATTCCGAAAACAGTTCACATTGCAACCAGGTTTTGGTAAATTTTACCCATCATTTTCCGTCTTAATTTCTTTCTTAAAACGTAAGCGAAGCCATAAAAGCAGAGACAGTACGATTACATGCAACTTCACTGTATAATAATTGCGCCAACAGTTAAATCTTAAGAAGAAAGTTATGTATGCGGAAGGCAGAAAACAAAATTAACAACAAACGGCAGCAACAACATTAACATAATGCTTTCATTAAAGCTGGCTTTACAATTCCACAACCAACTTACACATATCATTACACCTGCAACACATAACTACAGCCATCCTTATAACCATTCACAGCCGTGATTGTGGGTGTACATGTAGTGGTGGTGCACGTAGCTCTTGGCGCTGAGCTCCTTTTGTCGCTTATCATTTGCATTTCAGCGAAACGAACACGCCATACATTATATGGTATTCACTCATTTATTCACTTAAACACATTCTTAAACATTCATATATAATACTGATACATACTATATATACATATATGTATATGTACCTATATAAGTAAATATATGGATATGCACATTAATATGCATACAATACTTAAGTATGTGTAAATTAATGCATACAAGTATAATTTGTGCTTTTGAGTAATGTCTTTTGTGGTTGAGTGGAATTGTATGTAGAAGTCTTCACTGGCATTGGCTTACCTGAAGAGGTTTCAGTTATGCGAAGTTCTTGTCAAAAGACGTCGGATAATTATTTATTATAATTAAAGGAAGCTACAAGCACTCAGCACATTGAATACTTTAAATATATTGTAACAGTAACGATTTTCATATATAAGACATGGAATTTTCAAAGCTTTTTTATTACATACCATCTATGAAAATTCTATAAAGCCTTACTTAAAAAGCCGAATATTTCGAGAAGTATTAATGATAGCGATTTTGACCTCGGATCTATTTTGTAGCAAATAAAATTTTCTACAAGCTTGTCATGCACATTTTTTCTATAGCTCTTGTCATTTACGAGATATATACAAAAAAATGCGAATTTCATGGAAAAATCAGGTTTAGAGCCCCGTACTACCTCGCCGGTGTGAGTTTCGACTTTGTCGCAATGGGCACTTTTGTAGAGTGTTCAATTCTGAGGAATATGTGTCTAAAGTCAAAGCGATGCCATAAAATGCCTCTGAGCTATAGAAATTTAAAGATAAAAAATCACGATTGTCGTGTATTTTCAATGGAAAATTTTTACATGCCTTGGTCCAGTCCTTAATGTTAATATTAAGGGCTCAGAAATTTTTTTAGGGAATTTCTAAGAAAATTTCAAGTTTGGACTAAAAAAATGTATAGTTAAAAAAAAAAAACACCCTAGTATTATATATACTTTTGTATGCAAAATAAAATTCACTCACCGAAATCATTATAAAAGTTTATTGAAACTCTAAGAAATGCTAATTGGCGTTAATATGGGAGTAGACTCCAATATAAACGGACATTCAATTGCTATAAATATTAAAAAAGAATTAAAACTTCGGTCACAACTTTGCTTTGCACATATCAAAACCTCCGATATGTCTCGTGTAAATAACCGCATGATTCTATTAATTGGTACGAGTATATAGAAGCATGTCAATGTAAGCTAAGTTCTACTGAAGATACAAATGTATTGGAATAAAATTTGTATACCGCTCTAACGGTAACAACTGCATCAACATGCAACTGACAAACTGCATTAATATTGACTGTGGCTACTCTAAAAAATAATTGAAAAATCGAAAGCCATTAAGAGTGGTGCGCAACTAATGTCATTGTAAATTCTTGTGGCAATTGTAGTAGTGTCACACAGTGTTTTGCTGCAACTGTATTGTTATTTGTTCATATATGGCACACGTTCATATCAGTTCGATACAACTGACTCTTAGTTGCTGCACAGCATGTGGTCATTGCCTTTGAGTAGACTGGTGAACCAGAAATTATATGCCATTTTCTAACGACTAATCAAATTTACCAGTAAGTGCCAGTAACATAGGGGCAAATATGTATCCATTAGGTGTGCATTTGTTCTATGAATATTTGTATCTTTATGTGTTAAATTTGCTTTGGAAATTTATGCGAAGCCGAGTGCCTTAGATCACTTGGTGGAAGGTGTTTATTTCACTTACCCCTATCATAAAAATATCATTTTCACATAAAATTTAGGAAGCTTATAGAAGCTCGGTAGCTATTAAACACATAACGGAAGTTTTCTCCTCAACCTCCTAATATGGAAGGAAGTCTTTCTGAAACTGATTACAAATTATTTTATTTATTTTATTACAAATGAAAGATGTAAGTTGAAACGACTCCTTGTTTGCGCTGGTCGTCTCAGAACGTATTGCCTCATAAGGGCGTGGACAAGTACTTTTTAGAGATAGAGGCTCTGAGTGGTACAAATACAAAAACGTTGAAGGAAAGGTGATGGAGAAAAGTGAAAGGAGGTCGAAACCGATGCCCACATCTGTACCGAGTGGGAGTGCAGCTCCTGGGGCAACGAAACCATCGCTGCCGAAATATAGCAACAGGATCGAGTAGAAAATTTAACACCAGGCCCTTTTACAAGCAATAGGTGGGGGGAAGCCGGTGGATACCCTCCGATAAGCGACGTGGGAAGAGCCTTCATACGCAGAAAAATCGCCAGCACTAGCACCTCTGCTAGACTCAGGAAAGGCTCTACAAGGAGCAGAAAAGTATCAATGCTAGTCAGCTGGCAAGCTGACGGCCAAAACCATAAAACGCTATGGCTCGGATACCTGACCGGCATACACTCAAGCGGGCCAAGAGGGTGCTGGTTGATAACAAAGACAATAAAGTAAGACCGGACGCAATTGAAACTAAATTGGCCGGCCACTCTGGGTAAAAGACTACGATCGGGAGCAGCGCCAACCTTTAGCGAAATCGCTAAAAAACTGTGGCTCAATAGAGCTTGGAAGAAGATGCTATCTTCGACGAGGAATGGAAGAGAGTTGCGGTGGGTATCTGGTCCACCCCCACTGTCTGCAATAGCTCATTAGATGTGTATATGAACGATCGATATAAGGAGACAGTCTCTCGGATGGGGGAGAAGCCAGATTGTAGGCTGTGGGTAAAGCGGACCTTTCCCTTCGCCCTAGGGCTCGCGTCTGCCTGTCAGCTGAACCTTCCCCAGCGAGGGTGATTGAAGAAATCCTTAGATACTGCAACCCCTCACGCTCCCTCACACGCATAACTGCCTAGTCCGTCTGCGAATTCGTCGGAGCTCTTAGCGATACCAAGGGAGCCAAAAGCTATGGATTCGAAAAAGTATATAATTAACTTCTTATAATATCCGTAAAGGGTATATTAAGTTTTCCATGATGATTGTAACACTAAAAACTAAACTTCTCACATCCTAAAAAGGATAAAAATAACTGATCAGTGTGACGAAACTGACTGGACTAGTCCACAATTTTTGATATATCTATCTGAAACTTCATCCGCGTATTTTTCTCACGAATGGCTGCTCATCTTGCAGGAGCGGCCAATATCGGGTCACTACAGCATATAACTGTCCTATAAACTGAACGTTCGGAATAAAGCGCTTGTATGGAAAATTTTTTCATTTGAGGAGATATTTTCAAGAAATTTTGCATGGATTGTTGCTCAAGACAACGGTACATTCTCCATAGAAATTATTCATATGGAGTCGCTATGGCATACAGCTGCCATACAAACTAACTAGTCGAAGTTCTCGAAAGGATTTTTTTGTATTTGTAAAAGGTTTTATAACGTTTTTCTTTTATTTTGCCTATTACTTGCCATTTTGGTAAACATTTTTGTTGTTTTTTCTCAGTATTATTTTGCACTAAACCAATTTTATTTATTTTTATCCCAAAATGCGATCTGTAAATTTTTTTCCAATTCAAACCATTATTTATTTGTATTCGCTTTAAAATGCTTATCCACCCAAACTGAGAAAATTAGCACCCGCAAAATCGCCAACAGCTGTTGCCGCATTGTTCTTAGTCAGTCACGCTGCCACACTTGACACACCCAAACCCACCAAGCATGCCGCACACCCAACGTTCATGCCGCAACCCTTAACGATAATGACGCAGCAATTAATTTGCAATTAAATCGATGCATTTGCAATTGCAAAATCGAAATTGCCAGCAACAAACAAAACAAAGGGTAACAACAAAAACATGCATATGCACGTACATACATACATACTCGTAAAACAATAATGCCTTTGTGGAACAATAATGCTCGACCGCCAGCAAATTGCCAACACCCTTGGAGATAGAGCCACATGAGCTTGTGAGTTTATATGTATATGTGTGTATATGTATTTGCATGGGTGTGTGTGTTTGTATGTACGTATATATGTATATATATATATACATGCAGTGCAAGCAAAACCGTTATGTAGCCTTTGTGGCTAATTGTTTGATTGCTTACGTGTGTGTGTGTGTATATGTGCTCTCATGTGCAACAGGGTTGCATGCAACAGCTGCGCGTTGCACACGCTGGCGAAAAAAGTTGATGATGCAGTTCGGTGCAGCGCAAAAATAACAAAAACAACGCCAACACAAAGCGACTATATTGTGAAAAAATGTAATGCGCGCTTACACCACTGCGTATACGCAACACACACGACGGCACACATTTGCCATTATGGTATGTACATACATATGTATGTATATGCACGCTGGCATTGAATGGTTCAACAAATTACTTATTTGTATGTGGCGCTGCTTGTTGGACGCGCTATTTGTGTGCGCTTGGTGGTTATTCAATTAAAAATTACTTTATTTGTAATTAAATTGTTGCTACCAGCCGGCAAGTGATGGCGCACATATACATATGCACTTGCATATATGTATATAGTGATTATATGCAAGCATACTTTCAAGCACAGATTAATCAACAGTTGAGTTTTTTACTATATTTAATTCCTTTTGGTTTCAATACTGTTGGAAATACTTTATTTATTTCAGTTTTGTTTGTAGTTTTTCGCACTTTCCTGATAATTCTGTATTGATAGAAATCACTTTTGCTTGCGGTTGTATGGCCTGCATATTTAAAGCACGCTAATGTATTTGCTCAAATCAATTTGAAAGTGATATTGTATTATATATACATATTATAAAGCGGTATTAAATCGATTTGGTGCTTAAGCGAATAAGCAATTCAATGGAAATCAACCACAAATTTCACTAATTACCTTAATGTTTATTATACAAAGACACACTAGGAAACAGTTCAATGGCAGATACCTACACTTTGGTTTATTATCATCCACTTTTTCATCATGGCGTACTGTCACTGTCTCGGCGATAATCGCTTAAGCGGTGTCTACAGCAATAAAAAAGAAGATACTAATTTCTCTATTTTTTACTAGGATATCTCACTTATTAATCTATGTAAAATGTTTAGCGGAAGTTCTACTATTAGGTTTACGAGAGTTAAGGGGAGTATTCACTCAATTTTATAATTTGTTAACACAAGGCCACAGTATTATCACCAATAACTTTTTTTTTCAAAGTTCAATAATACATCTGACTGATTTACCGATATTTACTGTACAGTTAGCCTTTAACACTGAAGTCCACACATTGGATATCTGGGAATATGTGAAAACTTCGACTCTTGCAACATGTTGCTGCATGTATAGGGTGGGACATCTAACGTTTTAAATTTGAATTATCTATGTATATTTCGACATTGGAAACGTCAAATACCATTCGGAAGGACAGATATTCAGTAAAAAGTCTAAAGTTTACGAAATGGGTCACTATTCTCTATTCTACAGTTTGCAGATTGGGCAGAAGATCGTTTGACCGAGGATGGTCAATTTTGCCGAAAAATCATCTTTTCGGACGAGGCTCATTTCCACCTCGATGGTTACGTTAACAAGCAGAATTGTCGCATTTGGGGCACAGAAAACCCGCACGTAATCGTCGAGAAGCCAATGCACCCAGCACGAATCACTGTATGGTGCGGATTTTGGTCTGGTGGAATCATCGGCCCATTTTTCTTCGAAAATGAAGAAGGAACCGCCGTAATCATCAATGGTGAGCGATCACGTAAATTTAAAATTTTACATGGCCCACCCGTTATAATAGTTTTGTTGTTTGTTTAACCTAAAAAAATCGAGTTAGGTATGCGGTTATATATGTATATAAATGATGACTAGTTCAAAGCCGAATGTCCGTATGTTCGTCCCCTGAACCTGGAAGCCATTTCTAATATTGCATCTGAGAGAAGTTTTTTCCACGTGAGTGGAAAGGGCTATCATTGTTCCTCTCCTGAAATCTTTTGATAAGATTAGAAGCAATCCTCGTTCTTATCTGGTTATCAGTCTTCTAAAGCTGGCCATGTGTGAAAGAATGTATTTTACTTAACACTTGGCGAATGTGAAGGAACGTTTGCAGGCAATCGTAGACGACGCTTTTAGCGGAGTGATTAGGGCCTCGCACGCCGTGCTGTTACACCAATATCGTGGCTTGTGTATAGCCTGTGGCACTTATTGAGCCGCTGTATAGTAAAGCAGGCATGAACGAATTGGAAAACGAAAAACTCGTCTTCATAAAGCGTTGTATGAAGCTTGGCTGTACGTCCCAACGTTTCATCGGATGCGATGCAGGTTTTGTTAGGTGCACATCCTCCTGACCTGATAGTCATAGAGCGTGCTGTTGCATTCACGCTAAGAAGCGGCTTGAGTGTGTTATTGATGCGGATGATTGGATTTCCGATAATGACGTGGAAATAGAACGATATCTAGGGAGCAAGAGGTCTCTGAATGAAAGGGTCAACTGTAGGTGGCATAGACCATAATCTTAACGATCGGGTGACTTACTAGTACACCCGGGACGGTAGGTTTGTTAAAGGTAGCACAGACTTCAGATTCTACATTTTTGCATCAGAGGCACCTGTCTGTAGGGTCGCGGTATTTTTGTGAGATGCAAATCAAGGGATGCAGGGGCGCATGTTATTGCAGAATGCCCGAGCTACTCAAACGTTAGGCATCTGGGTAATATGAGGATTAGCTAGACTGAGTGGTGTGATCTCCACTAGTTGGAATGACGAACAGTTATGGTCGTTTAAACGTGAGTTAGGCGGCGAAGGTATTTAATTGGGAATTAGTTTTTGTGTGAGTGGTGTGTGCATGTGATGTGTGAATGGGGTCCAATCTTCGGTCATCAGTGCAGAGTAGTATGGAAGCTAAACTGGTAATAGTTTCGGCTACGAAGTCTGACCGGAGACTTAATTCTGTTACCAAGAGGAGCAGGGACCCTTGGAGTTCTTCAACATGTTCATGCGAATCGGAACCTCGGAGAGTATCGTGGAGGTTGTTGTTAAAACCAGAATGCGGGAAGAACTGACACTTTTGTTGTATGTGGAGTTATATTGCAACCGCGTACCGGATCCAAAGCATGGCAGAGGTTATAGATGGCTCCCTACCAATGTAGATAATATCCATTCCACACTGCCAATTGGCATGTCCTAAGAAACTTGTCATCGGTACACTTTTTGAAGTAAATTCAGCTTTATCGGTACGAGTGGAGCAAGAACACGTTTTCATACCTAAATTATCAACAAAAATCAATCAAACGAACTCGAGAGAAATGTCGAACACGACTGCCATCACTTTAACACTTGAATTTTTAAGCACCATATTCTTCACTTTTTTAATATTTCCATCAGTTGAAGAGGCTTGCTTTTAATGATTTCTCGACTGTCTTTGTAGGCTTCGCACCACTCGTAAGCTTGTGTTTTTGATAAATCTAAATCACCATAAGCTCTTTCCAACATTCACAATGATTCCACATACGAAATTTGGTTACGAATACAAAATTTGAGACAAATTCTTCATTCGATATTTCTATTCATTGTAAAAATCGCAACGAACTACTGAGGTGCACCGACTTAAACAAACTGGATGGCAGGTCGCGCTCGAACTAATTAAGGAAAGTCCCACGAACTTGGCAAAATACATGTTTTTACAATATAATTTACCCAGGGAATTTCATTACAATTTCCGGATGCTTTTTGTCACAATGTATATAAAATTGCTTGGATTCCAATCTTCTGTTTGATGTTTTACACCTTGCGATATTTCCCTGGCTTTGATTGTTGCAAATTGCAAGAGTATAAAATGTTCGGTTGCACCCAAACTTAGCGCCTCCTTACTTATTTTTGGTAATGGTGAAACATTTTTGATAGAAGATTGTTTTATTTTTTATTAAAAAATATTGAGTGAATGTTTAAGAAAGCTGTTTTCACTCTGAGCGGTACCTAGGATCAGACCTTGTGTTCTGTAATGAAGGAATTTTTTCTTTCAAATCGTATTTTTGAATCAAATTAAATCTTCATAAAAGCTCACAATCACGTATGCAAGCTAAGTTTTACGATGATGAAACCCTTACCACGTTTATATATTATACAACTAATTTTGACAACAAATGGAGAAGGTATTAAAAATACACTTATTTTCATAAAATATTAGGTAGTGATTAATTTGACATCCATTAGCATATATTATTTCTACTGTATCTTTACCATTTCTTTATTGATATTTCAATCACTCATACGCCACAGCGCCCCAACTCCTTCACTCACTCAATTACACTTTCTTCTGCAATATTCATAAGTAGTACTTGTTACTCGTATGTATTTATAATATTTTCTGCTTTTTAATGTCAATATGTTTATATGTATGCGTATGTAAATGTCATATATTGCAATTTTTATTGTAACTGTCCGTAATTTATGCCAAACGAAAAAGGGCATAAATGGCAACCTGTCCAAGTGCGCGGCACGCACACACAAAAAACACAACGCATACGCACGAACCAGGCATATCTTGACTGGCGGTACTGCTCCTTTAGCTGCTGTTTAGTATTCATTTACCTTACACCCGTCAGCTGTGTCACGTCACTCAGGCAGCACCACGACACGAATGGCATGGAAATAAAGCAATAAAACGGTATATGCTCTCATATAGTTACAATAATAAGCAAAGTAGGCAACAAATCGAGAAGGAAATATAGGTGAGCATAAGTAAGTGAGTAGCAAGCCGAAAAAGTAGGAAAAAAAAATGAAAGCGATGAAAAAACCGTTACTCTGTTACGTGTTGTTCGCATTTTATTGCTACGCGAAACAAAAGAAGGCGAACGAAAGACAGAGGTCGTCCACAAAGTGCCAACATAAGAAGCTTGCAATGCTTGGCGCGCTCCGCATGCACACATACGCACACATACTTGTGTATATTTTGTAATTTTTTTAGACAAATAAAAAGTGTATTGTTCTAGCATGCAACATATGCGCACGTGTGTCTTATACCGGGCATTGCAGTTATGTGTATTTGCATATTCTATTTCTTGTTCAATTACTTACATATACGTATATGTTTGTATAAGAATAGTTGTAATGCACACACTGACATCGGAACACGCCTCTCAAACATGACTGCACAAAATCGCTCCAATTTATTTTTGATACTATTCACTTCTTTTTATCACAATTTCTTTTACTCACAATTTGTATGCATGAGTGTGTGCGTCTCTACTGACACAACAAAATTATGGCACGTTTGCATTATTTGTAGAATATATTTTAATTTCGAAATGGTTGTTTTGAATAAATTTTCTATTTACAATATTATATACTTTCATTTATGAAAGAAGGAGTGCACAGCTTGTAGATTTCATCACCAGCTCAAATTTCAAAGTTTTGGTTGAGGTGTAATTTACTAATAACTTTGAAAAAAATAGAAACCCTAGTAAATATACCATATATTGTACATGAGGCGTTGAAATTACTACCACTATCTAATAAAATTTTAAATTTTTTGTAAATTTGACGTAGCAGTAATAACAAAACCGTTATACATATGGCAATTTACTCTTTGAAAATAAATGATAATTAATCTAAATTAAAGCAAAGAGGACTAAGCCAATTTTCTAGTCTAGCTTGGGTTAGGTTAAAGCTCTTTTCGGCCAACTGCCTCAAGCCGTAGATACATGTTTGCATAGATAGTGGTAAGTCAGCTGCATGCCAACTTGACCATCCACTGCAGTTACGCGGATACAGAGCATCAGTGCCCGTGAACTTAAAAGGCTTGAATGAATTCCGCGCCCAAATTCATCTACAAGGTCATCATAACTTAGCCCTCACGAAGCTTACACGGTATAACTTTTTCAGTGGCATACGGATTCAACGCAAAGTGAACGTCCAGAAGTAGTTTTAACTAATTCTCAGTACTCAAGGTCCTCTCACTATAAATATTTACATTATCTAAATACGAAAAAAATCGATTTTTGGAAATTTCAAGACTAGAATATTCCTCAACATGAGAATCTATTGATTATTTCAGCAAAGCTTCGGCGATATCAACGATAGCTATGAACTGGTACCATAACAAAAGTTAGCTGGCGAATACTTGTCATTGTAATCAGCCAACGATTTTTGACACAGAAAACAATAAAGATTTGTAAACCTTGTTTCAAAAGACGGCTTTTGAAAAATAAAATAAAAAAATTACCTTGCTTCATTGTAATACTTTGCATCAATTTCCTACCGGTATAAAATATTAGAGAAGTGAGTACGGAGTCATGTGTTACGCAAGTGAGGAAAGTTCTCTGCTCGCCATTCACTTGGGAAAAAGCAACAACAGCCTCGGATGAGAGACCCTCCTTTTGATGACGACCATGGCAAACGAAATAAGGACTATGATTTGAGGGCATGCACCTGGAATGTCCGGTCCCTTAATTGGGAAGATGCCGCTGCCCAGCTGGTAGATGTCTTCGTAAAAGTAAAGGCTGACATCACCGCCGTCCAAGAAATGCGATGGACGGGACAAGGACAGAGACGAGTAGGTCCTTGTTTGGTGTGGGATTCGTAGTGGGCGAGAGACTCCGTCGCTGAGTACTATCATTCACTCCGGTGAATGAACGTCTAGTCACAATCCGCATCAAAGCGAGGTTCTTCAACATATGGCTGATTTGCCCCCACGCTCCGACGGACGGAGATAAGAACGATTTAAACAAAAATGCCTCCTATCAGCGCTTGGAGTGCACCTATAAAAACTGCCCCCGCGACGATGTCGAAATCGTGCTTAGCCACTTTAACGCCAAAGTGGGCAAAGATGGTATCTTCGGCACAACAGTCGGTAGATTCCAGCGTGGGAAAATACATGAAGCCATCAACCAGAGCGATCATATTGTGATAGATAGCAGCCACGTCTCCAGTGTTCCAGACGTGCGTTGCAAAAAACGCGCGTCAACAAACACCAGATAAGTTCGACGTCTAGAATTTGCAATCACATTAGACAGCCGAACGATTATCTGCTCGACTTGTACTCCTGCTCTCTGAGAGAACTCGTCAACAACTCGGTATAAAGAAACTGTGGGACGGCATTTCAAGCTCCTTACTGTACATATCTGCACTGCAAACGAAACCACTGGTTTTCGGAAAAAGCAAAAGAACAGTTGGTACGTTGAGGAAAGCCGTGTCGCAACGGAGAGAAAACAGGCTGCCTACCTCGCAACGTTACGATCGACCACAACACGTGCGGGTTGGTATAGATACAGAGAGCTAAAAAGGAAAGCGAGACGTGTTTGCAGACAAAAAAAGAGAGCGACCGAAATGCTCGAGTACGAAGAGCTTGAAAAGCTGGCCAGGGGTGATGCTCGAAAATTTTACGAAAAGATTCGGCGACTAACGGAAATTTTCAAGACCGGAAAGTTCTATAGAAGAACTCCCAGTGGTGATCTAGTACAACTGCAGCCTGAAAGATTAAAGCCCAACATCAACAAACTGATTGTACCATATCAGTGTCGCTTTAGGCCTGGCAAATCAAAAACTGACCAGATTTTCACCATGTGCCAAATCTTGGAAAACACCCGTGAAAAAAGGATCGGCACTACCTTTTCGTCTTTTTCATTGCTGCATTTGACAGCACGAAAAGGAGCTGCCTTTGTTCCTCGATGTCTGAATTTGGTATCCCCATAAAATTAATATGGCAATGTAAACTGAAGTTGAGCATTATCAGAAGCCCTGTTAAGATCGGAAAAAACTTCTTCGAGCCGCTCGATACCAAACAATATTAAACGATTCCCTACCGTGCGACTTCTTATATCTATTTGCTTCTGGGGAAATAAATTCGAGCTGCAGAGCTGAATGGACAAGATACAATCTTCTATAAGAGTGATCAAGTGCTGACCTATACCGATGACATCGATATCATTGGTCATAGCAACCGGGACGTTTGTTCTACTTTCTCCAGGTAGAAATGAACCAAATGGGTCTAGTAGTGAACGAGAAATATTTCCTATCATCAAACAAACAAACGTAGCCTTATAGTGGAATCAGTATTAATACCAACAACAATGAGGAATAGGAAGACCTTCGTTGTAAAGACTAGGTGGGGAAGGACCTAGCTAAACTTATAATCTCCAATTGGCGCCAAACAGAGCGAAGAGCGACTGGCGTGCTATTGTAAACTCGACTATAACCTCGTGACATCGCTTACGCCAATAAAGAAGAAGAAGAACATTTTATATGATCTTTGACAGACCAAAACCGACCAAAAATTTTGGTAATTTAACAATATCTTTTAGTACAGATTTTGGTTTCGGGTTGCAACCATGAATAAGGTCGAAATCACTGCAATGCTGGAGGGCCTTTTTTTGCACAGTAGAAGACCATGTGACCCTGTGACCTGTTGTTCTAAATCGTTTAATTCATTCCTGCTTGAAAAAAGCTGTAATTTCTTCAATCGAGTGTATCAGAAGGTCTAGTCGACACCAAGATTTGCTACTCCATAGGAAGAAAGATATTTATGACGGCTATTGATGGTTTTACAACTAAGTGAAGATCATATAAACTTTAAATATACCGAATGGAGAAAAGTTAGATTTCACAATTAAATTTATTTCACTACTTTCTTAGTACGACATAAAGAACTTTTTTACTTTAGATAACAAAAACTAACAATAAAAGCATGAACCCCGTAAAAACGCTTCAGAATAATCAAAAACTTATATTTTTTCAACACAACAAAATAAGTAAAGTAAATTAAAACTCGATACACAATTTTTGTTAACTAATACCAACCGAATATGACATATAAAGTGTGCAAATTTCCAATACATTATTTGCTATTGAATAGCAAAATAAACCGCTGTAAACTTTGACATAAATATAATAAATAAATAATAAGTTGTATATTCAAACGCGTATACCCCTAGCACCCTTCAATAAAATGTCAGCTTGTCATATTGGCACGACTGCGCATTATGTTGCTGAAGCGGCGGACAGTGACTGTCACTATAAAGCTTCATATAAAATAAAAGCTCATTTGACGAGACTTGGCACCTTTTCATACTCTTCTGGCAACGTCCTTCGTAGCTCAATTGTGTAACTGGCACCCTTGCATGCGCTAGCTGCAGTTATCTTATTTGCATTTCCATATTTCTTTCTTGTTTCAATTTTGCCGTTTCCACTGCCATTTACCTGTGCCTGCTGCACTATCATGAATTCACATTTTTTATTTAATTTTTTTTGTTTTTGTTGTTGCATTTGTTTATGCTCCTGCAGCTGCTTTGCCTGCTGCATGCATACAAACGCACTACATCATCAATTCATTGGTTACGTATACGCCATGGTGCATATGAATATTTGCCGCTGTTACTTGTGCTCATGCCTCTACCACTGTTACAATTCCTTTTGTTGCTGTTGTTGTTATCATGCATGCCAGCAATAACAACTACCACTCGCCTACCGCCACTGCTAGCACCTTTTTGTTCGTTTTCTCGTAACACAATATCACAAAATAAACAAAACAAAGGCTGGTAAAAAGTATTGCATTGCAGTTTTTCTTCCAAAGGAGCAAAGAAAGTAAGCGAAAACGTTAAACAAAGTAAAAAGTAAAATAAAAACAATCTATATGCTCTGTGTCAAACTGGGCCCCATCAGGCTGTGCTGCTGTGGCATCAGGTGTTGCACGTTGTGCCTGAGCTTATCTCAAATGATTTATAAACTACCAACAGTGGTGAGGCCAACAAAGCCATTGTCATTGCATAAAATACGGCGCACTGAGTTATGCATGTACACATGTTGTACATATATAATTATAAATATATACATGGCAAGCAGTGGCAAATGCTTAAAAATCATGGAAGAGTTAAATGGTTAAGTTGTTTGAATAATTTTGATTTTTAGTGTAATTACAAATGAAAAATTTTTATGAAATTATGGAACAGCCAGAATAAATTTTAGCAAAACAAAAAGGACGTTAACCGCAACTGCATCGAAGCTATAACTCCAGCCATAGCGTTATTTTTTTGAGGCATAAAATAGTATTTAAGGTCCTATATCTTGACTTTGATTGTTAAGTTCATATGAGAGCTATATATAGCGATCCAATATCGGCAACTCCGACTAAAGAGCAAACATTTCCGGGATAAAAGGTATTCAAAATTATAAGTCAATATCTCAAAAGCTGAGGGACTAGTTCACGTATATAGACAAATAGACGGTCAAATAGACAAACATTTTCCAAATCGACTTAGCTCGCCACGCTGATCTAACGCTTCAACGTAGCAAAGAAAATTGTAAACTGCTCTAATCCTGAGAATATCAAACTCACTAAGCATAGCAACTGAGTAGTCAGATGCTATTAAGAAGACAGTTGTCATAACTCTAAAAGCATTTATATCGAAAGGCTGACAGAGTCGGTGAGGAAAATTCTTTCCAAATGTTTTACATTTTCATATAAACTACTGTATACCTACATACATATTTTTTAAGGAATAATCAAGTTAATAAGAACCGCACAGGAGTTTAATTTCCACTACC
This sequence comes from Bactrocera dorsalis, assembly GCF_023373825.1. Lineage (NCBI taxonomy): Eukaryota > Metazoa > Arthropoda > Insecta > Diptera > Tephritidae > Bactrocera > Bactrocera dorsalis. Next base: position 17,491,019 of record NC_064303.1, on the reverse strand, counting down.
GCCAGTTCGGTGAGATGTCTGAAGGTATGCGCTCCGAAGTGTTTGAGTTTTGACCTCCCAAACAGGCGACAGTCAAGAATGAAATTTTGAGTGGTTTCTACCTCATCTACTTTCATAAAGCTTTTGCAGATGGCGTTTGGTAAGATTCCCAACTTTACAATATGGACGCCAATAAGGCAATGGGCAGTTAAACTCCCCACTATTACGGAGATACTAGCCTTACTGAGGGCAAAGAGGTCAGTAGATCTCTCGGGATCGAATATGGGCCATAAAAATGGTAAAACAGCGCTGGCCAAGCTTCCGCGAAGCTCAGCTAACTGGTAGAATAACACAAAAGGTTACGGGAGCACCCATTCTGACTATAGCAGTTCTAGGGTGCCTCTCTTTACCAGTTCGTCAACTTTGCAACTTGCTGCGATTTCGCTGTGGCCTGACACCCATACTAGTCTTATAACAAGGAACTCGGTGCTACTGAAAGCAAGGTTAGGCACTCTTTGACCAATCCTGAATGTACTGTTTTAAGTTCACTCCGGAACAGTAAATCTGCTACTACCTTAATGCCTGCAAGTCTGAAGTTGTAGTTGATAGAGAGCTCCTGACAGAAAACTCCTCTCCAGCTTTAATCCATCCGTAAAAAAAACTCACTGCCCCTTTCCTCTACCGGCTTCTTCCCATCTTTAAGTCCCTCATCGGTATATGGGCAAAGAAGGAGCCCCCAGATTTCGTTTTGGTGACTCCATAATCCGAGTAATCCGGTATGAAGTCAAAGTATGTGAGGATATCCAAGTGATCGGATACCTTTTCTTTTAAAAACCCAGATTCTCTGAGTCTGATAGCAACTTTCGCAGCCATACACCTTCCGACGATGTTTACGGTAACTATGTGCAAGATGGCGTTAAGTGCCTTGATTGGAGTGTGCCTTAGTGCACCACACATGCTGACGAGCGATGCCTGTTGAACCTTCTTGAGTTTCTTTGCAAGTGTGATCTTTTTTAGAGCCAAAGAACCACTTTCAGTAAAAGATCTCACTTTTAGCCAATGGCTCCTCTACAGTACAAGGTGAGTTCCGAAGTAAACAGGACTTTTTGAATCTTTAATGATTGTCCAGTGAGAATTTCATGACATTTCATTGATTGGTAGTGAAGTTATTGCGTTTTAAGTGTCAGTATGTTTGTGTTATCGGTGCGAAAATGAGCTTCGAGCAAAGAGCCACCATTAAATTTTGTTTTAAAATTGGTAAAACTTCTACCGAAACGGTTCAATTGGTGAAACAAGTTTATGGCAATGATTGCCTATCCCGTAGCAGAGTGCAAGAGTGGCTTCAACGTTTTCAAAGCGGTCGTGAGGACATAAATGACTATCAACATGTGGGCCAATCAAAATCCGTGATCACCGGAAGTTCCATCGAAACTGTGCGTGAATTCATCAAAAATCAGCCAATTGATTTGACCATTCACCATTGAAATTCATGGAAATGGAAGTGAACATCGATTTATCGCATTTTGACCGAACATTTGAGCTTATGAAAGGTGTGTGCACGGTTTGTTCCGCACAAATTGGCTGACGACCAAAATGTTCAGACCGACAATTAATCACAAGATTTCGGCTGTTGAGTAGTGTATCCTACTAATCTTATAAATTTAACAAGATTTCGCCATACAAAAATGACAGTTCTTAATCTACTTTCCGATATTATTTGAATCTAATCTACGCGAAAACTCTCTGTGCGACTCTGATTTAGCAGCATCTACTTGTCAGCATTAGAAATCTATTACATTATCCTATTTGATTTACACACTACAAATAGAAAAAAATGTAAACAAACAGATGAATTTTAATTCCCCTGAAAATCGACTTACAAAATAAAAAAATGCGTCCATTTTTTCCATTATATGTATGGAAAATATTAAAGAAATGTTTTACATGTTTTCTTTCAATAAATATTATGGAATGTGAATTCTTTAATGGCAAAAACATCTGTTTTATCAGCTGACCAACGGCAGTGAGAACGTCCTATATTAATGAAGAGATTAAATGTAATCTAATAATTTAAAATTGTTAGTGGGAACATAGTATTAGGTACCGAATATCTGTAAATGTTTCAGATTTATAATTGAAATTCAGAGATAGTCCTATCCTGTTAGTAGAATGTCTGTGTGCTATAAACGCGTTGAATCGGGTTAACCCTTTCAGCCCCAAAGTTGCTTATAAGCAACTTTTATGTTTGCCATCGTCTAAAAAGTCGAATACACAAACACCTCATTAGAATACACATCTTGTTGATCAATTTGAATTTGGGGAATAAAAACGTTGAATCGGGTTAATACTTTCCTTAGCCCCCATATACATCATATAAAAATTTTCAATTTTCCGGACGACTTTATCACCTAGCCGGGACGGCCGCTGTCTCTTGATTCGCTGTACTATATCAATGACGTCATATAATCTTCCGCAGAATCTTTCTCTCAAAAACTCGTTACGCCGACTCATCATATATTGTCATCGTCCATGCCTCTGCACCATATAGCAGAGCGGTAATGATGATTGAATTGTAGAGTTTGTTCTTTCTTCGTGGACTTTACTTCACAATTGCCTACTTAATCCGAAGTAGCACCTGTTGGCAAGAGTTATTCTGCGTTTTTTTTTTAGGCTGACATTTTTGGTGTTAATACTGGTTCCAAAAGAGACGAAATTATCGACGACTTCGACGTTATGACTGTCAACAGTGACGTGGGATCCAAGTCGCGAATGCGACGATTGTTTGTATGATGACAGAAGATTTTTTGTTTTACCCTCGTTCACTACTAGACCCATTTGTTTAGCTTCCTTATCCAGGCTCTCCTACCTACCACAAATATTTCATAAATATTTTTGCCTTTTTGTTATTTTGTTTTTCAATCCTTTTGTACTACAATGATATTTTTCTTTCAAAATTTTTCTACTTTTTTCTGGTAGAAAAACGTTTGGTTTAATATTCTAACATTTACTTTTTAATGGTGAATAGAATTTAATATTAGTTATTCGTAAAATTGTATGCCTGAATCATCTCATTATCATAACTTTCATATTTCAGTAAAACATCATTTGAGTCGCTAAAATACCACTTCCTCTGAAGCTAAGCTGTAGTTATACATATATGCTTCCATTCATACCTAATCACCTCATTTGTATGCACACGTCAAGGTAGCGTATTCAATTAATATCGAATTGAGAATTTTTTTCCCGTCAATTGAATATGCATTATGTACTAATTGCATTTTCCTTGCAATTAAATATAATTACGAAATTTTGCAAACACTATGCACTGAGTTATTAAAATATCACATTACGCAGATTATAATGTAAGACTGTTTTGCATACGAAGCAGCAGAGATATGAGTATAGCTTAAGCTCTTAAGTACAGCCCACACCACAAGAGTACAATAAATATTGAATATCAAATGAAAATGAGAGCTTTCAAGTTTTCCCTACTAAGCTGTGCTACAAAACTGCTGCAATGGTTGTACCACTAGACTTATATAAATATGTATAAGGTGGCGCTGCATTATCCATACCAATTAAAATACATTAAATAACCGATAACGGTTGAATAGAATTTCCATTAACAGATGCCAAATGCAAGCAACAACAAATTCATACATACATATAGCACAACACGGAAATAGTAAGGAAAGCTGATACTAGATATTATTAAATTAGCCAAGTAACGGGTGATTTTTTTGAGGTTAGGATTTTCATGCATTAGTATTTGACAGATCACGTGGGATTTCAGACATGGTGTCAAAGAGAAAGATGCTCAGTATGCTTTGACATTTCATCATGAATAGACTTACTAACGAGCAACGCTTGCAAATCATTGAATTTTATTACCAAAATCAGTGTTCGGTTCGAAATGTGAAAATCCGCTTTTTTATCGACAAATTTTGTTCAGCGATGAGGCTCATTTCTGGTTGAATGGCTACGTAAATAAGCAAAATTGCCGCATTTGGGGTGAAGAGCAACCAGAAGCCGTTCAAGAACTGCCCATGCATCCCGAAAAATGCACTGTTTGGTGTGGTTTGTATGCTGGTGGAATCATTGGACCGTATTTTTTCAAAGATGCTGTTGGACGCAACGTTACGGTGAATGGCGATCGCTATCGTTCGATGCTAACAAACTTTTTGTTGCTAAAAATGGAAGAACTGAACTTGGTTGACATGTGGTTTCAACAAGATGGCGCTACATGCCACACAGCTCGCGATTCTATGGCCATTTTGAGGGAAAACTTCGGACAACAATTCATCTCAAGAAATGGACCCGTAAGTTGGCCACCAAGATCATGCGATTTAACGCCTTTAGACTATTTTTTGTGGGGCTACGTCAAGTCTAAAGTCTACAGAAATAAGCCAGCAACTATTCCAGCTTTGGAAGACAACATTTCCGAAGAAATTCGGGCTATTCCGGCCGAAATGCTCGAAAAAGTTGCCCAAAATTGGACTTTCCGAATGGACCACCTAAGACGCAGCTGCGGTCAACATTTAAATGAAATTATCTTCAAAAAGTAAATGTCATGAACCAATCTAACGTTTCAAATAAAGAACCGATGAGATTTTGCAAATTTTATGCGTTTTTTTTTTAAAAAAAGTTATCAAGCTCTTAAAAAATCACCCTTTACTTAGACGCCCAACATATTGCAACAAAATTTGTTGTATTAATATGCTTTTGTGCAACAATAAATATGTGTATAATTTTGTATCTTAATATCCAAGCAAGTCTTGGCAGTAGCTTTCGACAACCACTCTCTTACTCTCTTGCGGCTTAAGCAAAAGCGACCAACCTACTTGCAATGCCAACAACATGCTCGGGCATAGATAATAGCATACAAGCATCTATTATTGTACGAATGTGTATTTAAATGCTTTTAACCCAAATATATGCGCACAGCAACGGCAACATCATAGCAGATGTCTCATTTGAATCCACTTATTTGCATATATATAGCGGATATGTAGCGTACAGCGCCTATATGTATGCTACACTAAGCTCCAGTTTGGTTATATCAATTCAAATGAATACCTGAAATGTAAATACATCCGTGCATTTGGCAAAATATTCACTACTATATGCACAATTTCCGAAAGCCCCCGCTCGATTGCATCGATGGCATTGCTAAGCACCTACTTGTGTGCAGAGCTGTTAAAAAGGGATTAAAATTAATAATCAATTGAATTAATATATTTTTTTAATTAATTCGATTATTAATTTTTTTCGAAATTCGTTGATTAATTAATGATTGAAAATTAATTTAATCAAAATTTAATCATGATTAAAGGGAATTAATTTAGTTTGAAAAATTTATTTACAGATTAAAAAAATTTAATCAAAAACTTAGTTAGATTAAAAATTTTGATTAATTTGGATTAAAGTGGATTAAATGGCAATTAATATTCCATTAATTTTTAAATTTATTGTTATTTATAAATCATATGGTGAATTTAATAATACAATAAATAAATAAATAATAACAAAATATAGTCATTACAATAATTCAACAAAAATTTAAACAAACAAATTTAACATTATTTCAATAATTTCAACCATAAAGATAAAAAAGATTCAATTATTTGCTTTTAACAATACTAATTTTTCAAATGAAAAATCGTTCAAAGCATTTCTTCTGGCGCTATTGATAATTCCTGCGAAAGAGAACAATCTCTCCACAGGCGCTGAGGATGTCAGAGGCGTATTAAAATAGAGCGAAGCTTGTTTTAACAAGTCATACTTCTGCCATACTGCGCAATTTTTTATTGGGTCCGCAAGATATTAGTACAACTGCTCCCTGATAATGCTTTCAAGCTCTACTTTACCCCCAAGAGCCCAAGCTCTGTGAAGTTGTCGTTTCCTCGTCTGCATCTATAATAATAGAAACTAGTAATTTTTAACGAAAGTAACTAATTTATATAAATTTACTAATCTCTTCCAAATCAAAAACACACGTGTATAAATAAGCAATATCCATTGGCGAACATATGTTTACTACTAGTAAACAAACAACAGTAGAGTTGCTAAATATTATTAATATTGCTTAGACTCATAATATAAGATATAATAACACATGAAATAATTTAATAAACTATTATTTTTTAATTAATGCAATATTAATTGGCATTTAATCCACTTTAATCCAACTTAATCAAAATTTTTAATCAAACTAAATTTTTGATTAAATTTTTTTAATCTGTAAAATAATTCTTAAAACTAAATTAATTCCCTTTAATCATGATTAAATTTTGATTAAATTTAATTTTAATCATTAATTAAAAAGGAAATAGCATTTAATCTTAATTTAATCAGTTAATCATGTTATGAAAATACTTTAATCAAATTATTAATGATTAAGATTATTAATCGATTATTAACAGCTCTGCTTGTGTGCATTGCCTCTAATTAATTTCTATCAAATACTGCTTAACAATTTGGTTGTAATTTTTTCTGTCTTATTAATAGGAAATTGAATTATACGTTATATTCGGTACGTTATATTCAGTAGCAGCGAAGCTATGATACAAATTCTTGCATCTAACAAGAACTGTGTGTTGATCGATCAGTTTGTATGGCAGCTATATGGTAAAGTAATTCGATCTGAATAATTCCATCGGATTATGCACTGCTGTATTGATAATAAAACGCGCAAAATTTCGAAAAAATAAAGAATTTTTCCTTACATGGACTTTGGTTTGAAGAATCAGTTTGTATGGCAGCTATACAAGGTATGACAATTAAGTAATGAGACTGATTCCATAAAAACCGTATATTTGAAAATCATTCCACAACTCTGCCATCCCCTTCAAAGTAGTCTCCTTGGGCAGCTATACAGCAATTCCAGCGTGTTTTCCATATTTCGTAACATATCTGGAACGCTTCGACTGAGATGTAGGCAAGTACCCTCGTCGCGGCCACCTGGATGTCCGTAATCGACTAAAAAAGGGTTTCTTTGACCACCGATTTTGTTTTAGGAAACAAAAAAAGTCACAGGGTGACATGTCGGGCGAACAAGGCGGCTGTTGCAACACGGCGATCCTTTTAGAGGCCAAATACTGGGCAGTCTCATTACTTAATTGTCAAACCTCGTGAGTTGGATAAGAGTCTATACTAAATTTCGATACCAAACAAGGTTTCAGACAAGTCAACTTCCTTTCGTGCGACTTCAACAATGTACTCTTGGAGAAAATAATAAGAGCTCCAGAATTAAATAGAGAAGGTAGCATCTTCTATTAGTGTGTACAGCTGCTAGCATGGATATCATTGGCCTCAACAACCAAAGTCCAATTCACAGTAATCCGAGTGGAGGTTTTGGCATCTGTATTTCGAGATGCGCATGGTATAATTTTTATTGACTACTTTGTAAAAGTTTCAAGAATGAAATCACCGAAAAGCGACCACATTTGAAGAAAAAGAAAGTGCTTTTGGTCTTCGAATTGCTTTTGCATCCACCATGTTCTTCAAATTTGTATGCAGCGACTATTCCAGTTCTTAGATCCCAATATAATACTTCCTGCAAAGAAAGTTACGCCGAATGAAGAGGTAATCGCCAAAAATGAGGCCAATTTTAGAGCAAAGAACTAATCGTACAATAAAACTGGTAAGGAAAAGTTGGAGGATTACTAAAATTGGTGTATTACCCTTGAAGGCAATTGTGTTGAATAAAAAAACGTCCATAAGGAAGCTGCTCCAACGATTTCTTCCTCCCACAACTCCCAGGTGGGTATATGTATAGGCAGAGAAAGAGCCGCCAGACTTCCATTTGGCGACTTTATGATCCAAGCGATCCGGTATGAAGTCAAAGCGTTTGAGGATATCTGAGTGTTCAGATACGTGTTCTTTTAAGAACCAAGATGCTCTTTGTCCGATAGCAACTTTCGCAGCCATACATCTTCTGATGATGTCTACGGGCACTATAAGCCAGATGGCATTAAGTGCCATGATTGGAATGGACCTTAGTGCACCACATATGCTACTGAATGCAACACGTGCAAGTGTGTACGTTTCTAGAACCTTTCAGCTCATAAAGACTCAATAGAACAAAATGGACTTGACTATAGTGTCGAAGAGCCAGATAGTCACTTTCGGTGACAGACCTCTACAGCAGTATAAGTCAATTTATGCCTTTTTTGCTCTCAACTCGATATTCGACTTCCATGAAAGCTTCCTATTCAGGATGAGCCCTGGATATTACACTACATCCGCCGGTTGCAGACGGATGTCTCTTATTTGCGGCAGCGGTGTAACCGGGTTCTTATATCTTCTAATAAAAACCATCTCGCTTTTACTTGAGTTGATGGCGAGGCCACTTCCGACTGCCCAATTTGTTACAACGCTGAGATATCCTTAAGCATATTGCGTTCCTGATAGATAGTCCCTCGGAATGCGCCGCCTTAATTACCAGCACATCAGTCTTTCAAGAATTTTTAGTAAGGAGGAGAAGATGCTGATGGGCCTGAAGTTCTTTCTCGCAACGTGGGAGTTTCTATTAGCCTTCGGGATGAACGTAACTCTCATCTCCTGGTCCTCATACTGTAACCCAGTTTTATGCAGTTAGCATAGATAGGTGCCAACCAGCTACATGACACCTAGACAGACTGCTGCAGCTGCACTGGTATAGTGCCACTTGGTCCCGGGAACTTAAAAGGTTTGAACTAATTGATCGCCCAGTTCAAGTTCCGTTCATTCAGAAGGTCGACAAAGGGCGCGCAGTCATATTGCAGCACGCCGGGAGATATCTTTCCAGAGTACGTAGTACTCGAAATTATAGTGGACATAACCCCATAAAGGCCATTTTCCCAATGTCCAATAGTTAGCAGCCATCTGCCAGTTAAGTTCTGGTTAACTTAACCAATACTACTTCTTTCGATAAAGAATTTTTTTTACCAGAATTCTAATTTATTTCTGTGAATTACTTCTCGATATATAACTTTGAACACGTAGCTCGTATATGTATGTAAAGGCCTCTAATCTTCAACGATTTAAAAGCGGATTAATAAAGACCCCTACTAACTTTGAAAGTAAACAAACTATTTATGTGTACATAAACGCATACATACAGTGTCGGACAAAACATATTGGACATGATGGCTATGAATGCTAAAAACATGTAGTATACCACAAAAATTACAATTTTGGATATCAAAAAAGTACTTAATTATAAAGGCATATTGTTTATTTAGTGAAACAATGAAAAACCATATAATTTTTTTTAATAGTTTACATTTTATACGAAAGAAATTACAAGTACCCAATATTCACTGCGACAAAACATATTGGACTAGTCGGGTTTTTTCGTGATAACGGTCGAAAATCCCGTTATTTTCTGACGATTTTGCATTCTCTCCGCAATTTGAACAACGACATAAAAAATCAGCATCATTTTAGTTTAACCAATTTTCTTTATATAAAAAGTTGTGAGGTGATTAAAATTCTACTTATTTCGAAGAAATTAATAACAAAAAGTGACCATGGCTGGAAACAAACACTCAATTCTATTTAAACAATTAATTAGTAAAGACTACATGAAAGAATTATCACAAAAAGACATTTGTAACAAATTTTATATCAACAAATCCACAGTGACCTTTATTATAAAGAAAGTTAGGGACAGTGGATCTGTGAAAACTAGCCATAGTGAAAGACGACCCAAAGCTAGAACACGACATGATGATTCAAAAAAACTTAGAGAACTAAAACAGTTTCCTTATAAGTATGTCGGCAGCGAACGGGGTTAAAGCTTTCAATTTGAAAGTTCAAGCCATACTGTACAAAGAAGAGCGTGTGCAGGTGGGCTAACAAGTTATGGGACAACTAAACAACGTTTTATATCAAGAAAAAATCGACAAAGAAGATTACAATTTACTCGGGAACATATCAACTGATCAGTGAAACAATGGAAAACCATACTTTTCTCTGATGAATCAAAATTTAATTTGAAAAATTCAGACGGAATGAGATGAGTTCGCCAACCAAAAATAAGAGGTCAGATCCTTAATACTGCCAAGGCTCGGTTAAGCATCTTGGAGGTAACATTATGGAATGAGGACGCTTTTTCCGGGCTTGGCGTTGAACCGCTTCATCGAATCAATTGCAATATGGATCCATTATTATACAATAATATTTTTGAGAACGTTATGCTTCCCCATGCCAAGTGGTATATGCCACTTTCATGGTCGTTTCAACACGACACGTCCCAAAGCCCACGTCGAAACCAGTGGCAAACCGGTTCGTAGCTCAAAATATTATTGTCCTAAAGTGGCAAGCTCAATCGCCGGATCTCAATCCTTTTTTTCCTTTTTTGGTATATAACAAATAGAAGGATAAACAGAGAAGGAGTGAATTGAGATAAAAACAAATTGTTCGAAGCTGAAAAACAAGCCTGGTTAAGCATTCCACAAGTAGTTATTAACAATATTATAACTTCTATGCCAAATAGATGCAGTGAAGTAATAAAAAATTACGGTTATGCTATAAAATATTAAATAACAATCATTATTCCAATATGTTTTGTCGCACTGAATATTGAATATATTTAATTTTTTTCGTATAAAATGGCAAAGAATCAAATAATTTCTACGGTTTTGTATGTTTTCATAAAATAAATAGTTATTCTTCAAATTTAAGTCATTTGTTCATATATAAAATGATAATTGCGAGAATAGGAGCTGGAAATGGAATTCGTTGACATGAGTCCAATATGTTTTGTCCGACACTGTATGTAACTATATCTGCATGATTAAACGGCTATGGATATTCAAATATGTATTATATGAGTTTGCGAAGGTATGAAGCGATTCAAAACCAATTTGCTACCCATCTCAACACTTTAAGCTGTCAAGTCAAATAAAGTTTAGCATAATTTGCCACAATGATTTGCCCCCTCCACTCACCATCTGGCAGGTATTGCATATACGCACTCGCTATTAATTAGTGTGCGTGTGTGTGTGGATAGGTGGTGCGTATTGCAACAGTGTGGGTTTTATTACAAAATGATGGCATGACATGTGAAAATCTTCGACTGATAGCTTATGTGCACAGCAAGTGAAAGAGTGTGCGGACAATCGACACACGAGCTTAATTTTCTTTTGCTTCCTCTAAAACTTGCACACATCCGCTTGCCGCAAAACTCACTTTATACTATAATATTTGCTTAACTAATAAAATTAGCATTTTCATATTGCTAAGCTCAACAACAAGAAAATTCTGGTGAACTAAAAGGCATGAGGGCGAGTTGTAGGTGGTGACATCATAAAACGCTTAACATAGCTTGTCCCTAAACTGCTATACCCGATCCGTACAGCGCAGCGCATACACATAGCCAAGTGCGACGCCATTGCGGTTCGCTTAGGAGTGGCCAAAGCGGTGGCAACCGGCATTATGAGCTCATTAATTATTCATAAATGTTGCTTTACGCAATTAGTTAATGCCGGATTGATTGATTCACGGTTGTGTGGTTGGACCATCCTCCAACACGACTGGTATTTGTATCTGTATATGTAGGTAGGTATGTGTGAGACACTAAACTCGTTGTGGTGATAGTTTCGAGAGATGTATAAGATTGTAGTGGGGCATTTAGAATAGGTTTAGTATTAGTAAACGTGAAAATGGAATTAAACCAGTAACAAAATGTTTAAGCGATTTCGACTGATTATCGTGACTTGTTACTGGATCCCTATATGGAACTACCATCATAATAAAACTCTGTCGGAGAAAGTATAAAAATAGGCGTTGGATTTAGAGAATTTCAGCTGTACCAAAACTAATGCTTGCAAAACTGTAAAGAGTGTTGAGAAAGAGATATTTTTCGAGCACCTCCAACTCTTTCTCTCCAATCTTTCAATCTTTTACAGGGTTTAAACCGCAGCTCCCAAACAAAAACATCCAAATGATAAGATTTACAAACGTTAGCATATTTCCGGCTCTAAATATGCGATGTCCAGATTGACCCTGCGATTAGGTCTCTTGAGGTCACTTTGAAAAACTTTGTCCAGGTTTGTCCAGGAGGAACAAATCCATAGTGAACGATGCTTTTGATGTCAAAAAAGAGAATGAGCATCGTTTCCATCGTTGGATTTGCTGCTTCCTCCCGTCTTGTCCAGGAGGAACAAATCATCGTTTCCATCGTTGGATTTGCTGATTCCTCCCGTCTTCACCAGCGGCCTTTTCCCGGCCCTCCACTGTTTGCTAAAGGAACATCTGGGTAAGTCTGCTTATCAAACGTCTCTGTCGCAGATTTACCGAGTTTCACACAGAATTTAATCAAGTACCTCTGCTTTAACGAACGCTGCTTTTTCGACTGGAACCACTCACAGAAGCAAGTCACGCAAATATTTTTGTCCTGACTCTCCAGGTTCCCGGAGACAACTGACCAGCCGCTCGTTCGTTAGCTAGGAACGCCCTCTACCTAATCCAGTCGGTGCGCGCACGCTCCGAAGTAGAGCCGCGGCGGAAGAAAATCAGTCCTATTAATTTCCAGACAAACCTTCTAAAGTAGTGAAACGTTTTTTACATACATTTTGGATAGGACATACGTATAGCAGCTGTCCACAGGCAAGCACCTACTAGAATACAGGGATTACTCTTGGAGAAAAGTAAAAATTGCATGAGTTCATAGTTTCATGGAAATCTCGAAACATTTCTACTGAAAGATTTACATGCCTTTCTCAGAAATTCACCGATGGGAAAACAAAACGCAATTAGAAAAGTTAGCTTAGGTTAGGTTAATCTGGGAGGACAATAAGTCACACAAAGACCAGTTTGTTCTTTGCGATACCAGATGGAGTTCAGTTGCTAGAACCTAGAGGTGTAATCATCAATTAGGATGTCTGCGCTTTATGCGAATTTTAACAGACTCTGTGGACTCACCTACTCCAATACCTACTCCAGTGCATCATACCGTGGGGACCCCAGATGATTACGGTGTATCATTACAGTCTTTTCAATGCGAACAAGTGACACTTCCTGCAGTGATCTCAATCTCTCAGCCCCATCCTGCGTGAGTATACCGCCGCTAGACAATAAACATTTAGTATTCCCATCATGTTTCTATAGCCTCTGCTATCGAATGCCAATAAGAATTTTGTGTACTTCCGATCTACTATATTGCACATGACTTTTTCAGTTTTGTACCCATGTAGCTCGTTCCATCTGGTTTTTATTTTCTTTACCGTGCCTCTATCGAGATCGTCGCATAAACTATGCATGGGTTTCCCAATGTTGATCACGTCCTCTGATGGTAATCTCTTCCACTATTTCATTGCCATGGATGCCTTTGTGACCTGCCAGCCAGTAGAAGTAAAGTTGCTTGCTTTTCCACAACATTTTCCGCTGCTTCCCAAGACACTTCTGGTCGATATGCGATACGAGGTTACGGCCTTGATTGCTGCTTGGCTGCCTACGTAGATGTTGACTCTGGAAATGCCTGCAGGTTCATTAGAGGCCAGCTCCGCGGCTTTCGCAATAGCAAAGACCTCAGCTTGAAATATATTCCAGTAGACCGACAACTAAAAAGGCTGCCCTATGCCTAACTCTGAACAGTATATTCCCGCACCAACTCCGCCGACCATTTTCGAGCCATCCGTATAGATCTTTAGAGTGTTTCGAGTAGCTAACAAACCTTTACGCCAGCCACTTTTTTTCATATTTACTTTGAACCTTTTTTCCCAGTAGAATCATGTAGTCGGTGTTTGCCAAACTGTCTTAACCCAACCCCCATTACCCGAAAATTTGAATAAGGTACTACCGTAGTCAATCCACTCATATTACAGTATATGCCTCTTTCCGTATAAAAGATATATAAAAGGTTCGCTTCCTACCATAGTCATATCACAGTAACCTATAATGACGTCTTACTGCTGACACTATCTCCAACTTTTTACCCCGGAGCAACCCAAAACCACTTCAGTTATTATCTCCACTCTAAATTCGAATTAGAATCAATTTACTACTTGGTTACAATGCAACTACCAGTGGCTGTCCGGCTAAGGTCGTCCAATCCAATAACACAGGAAATATATTGAATTCTTGCATCGAACAACAATACTACTTATTATATTACGTATTAGTCCAGTGGCTCCTATAGTTGTTCGATTGGTCTCATAACGCTCGCCTGCATTACGGATATTGAGGTTACAGTAAAGCTGTTCGGTTTTGTCTAACTGATTGCATACGAGTCGCCATTAGCGACCACTGTATGGTGAACAAGAAGCGAATATGAAATTTGACTACAACATTAAATTCCATTAGCGTTCCATATAAATACACCAAAGTGTGTGTGAGCGTGCGTCTTATCATGCATCTGTGTGTAGCTACAAAAACACTAAGTACTTAGTTGCATTAGCATTGGTAACTGGAGCATTGAGATATTGTAGCAAGATATTGTATTCTATTTAGGGAACATTAAAATTGCGTTCATTTCTATTTGATTGGATCTCATTGGGTGTTCCCGGAGGTAGAGAGGTTTTTATTAGCGTCATATGGATGTGTGTGCGTATTACAAAATTTGTTTTATTTTCTTTTATAAGAAATAATTGTTTTGTTACTTTTGTGTAATAATATGCAATTAGATTGAAGCTTTAGATTGTTCATATCACCTATATTTTGCTCTAGCTGCAGGAACAAAGGTATGCAACTTCCATGTTGTACAAACTAATATAGGATATTTTAATGTCAGAGAAATTCCAACTACAATGACCGCCTATTCTGACTTTATCTCCCGATGTTGGTCTTAATCCTCCCAAATGTGGGCGCAACACGCGCCGTTTTCTCACAGGTTTTGTTAATGTATGTCTTATAATTAAATCTAGTGTCAATAAGTACTCCTATATACTTCAGTGAGTGCTGAGTCGTGATGTCAAAGCCGTCAGTATTAAAGGTTGATGATGAGGTTAACTGTTGTGACATGCATTTCAACATTTATCTCTGTTTGAGCCTGTATTTTCTCTTGTGGGTGCGCTGGGAATAGGGTTTCCACGACGATATTCAAAATGCATCCACACCAATAACCGAACAGCTATAATGGTTTTGAGCTCGCTGTTTGTAGGCTCAAAAGTAGTTAAAGAGCTCATAACCTCATTAGTAACAGTCTTTTCCATATAAGACACCCATACACGACCGGTCAAAGCAGAATTGCTGGAAACTGCGATGTTCTTGCTATGGAGGCACACATAATTTCATCCGCTTGAAAGCAAGTCAGTTGTCCGATGTGGTCTTGGGCTCAAGCGTTCACCTATGCTCCCACAATGAGCTTGCCTGGCGCTTACCAACAAGCAGAACTTGTGCGACTGTGACATTCTTGTGCACCAAAGTTAACCGTGAGAGGTCCTTCGAACTACTTTAACTTAGCAAAGCTTTTTATAATAGTTCGGGAAAGCATCAAAAACCGAAGTGTGAAACTTTAATCCGCAAAACCTAACATACTGCCAACTCACATCACTCCCACGGAACCACCGGATTAGGTATTACTTCATTGGAGAGAAAAAGATATTTAAGTCTCTTCTATTTACCAACTGACTGACTCCTAATTTACTGTAAGTTTTTTAGTTTTGTCAAAACTAGAGCTGACGCTCCGCTGACAGCTTTCCATTTACCAGAGGACTGACACATATAGGCTGTCAATCTTTCCACCGTTATGATATGATATATATAATGTAATGATTATTTTGAAACAGATACTTCTAAAGCATCCATGGCCACTCTGTATTAAAGTTAGGTAGAAATTCAGATCCCATGTCGTCAGTCTATCCACGAATGGATGTCTGGGATCAGTCTGTAGGTGCATCGCCCGTTGGATGAGGTCTGCCACCGCTGCCACATTCTTCTTTCCGTCTTGTAGATGGCTCTAATACTCGTATAGTCGCTGGTATAGTCGTCTCCCTGGATATCAATAGGCGGCACGTAAGCAGCATCGCTTGATATCGTTTCAAAAGCATTATTCGTATTGCAGAAAATCTATGAACTTGGTCTTGCATATGATTTTATGACCAATGCCTCTATCCATATTAGTTCTGCATACAATATCACGGAACTCACTGTTTTTGCTATTAAAACTCGCTCTGTTGGCCATCATTCTCGGTAGAATATCATATATTTAGTTTGCTTTGCCGGAAGTATTATATATACCAATTGTTCCTTTAATTTTTAACTTGGAGTCCAGTTTAACTCCCAAATACTTCAGCTGCGGCTGTGAGGTAATCTCGCACTCCCCTATGATGAGTGATACCCATTCTTCCACCTTCCTGGTGTTCATAAGCAAGCCTTCCATTTCCTGCTCAGCCAGCTCTAAACTCATAGTTGTTAGCCAAAGTTCATCTTGATGTAAGCTTTAATCTTTCACACAATACGCTCGATAGCACTTTATATGCGTTGTGGACGAGGCTTGTCCCAAGGTAGTTGACGGATTTTTTGGGGTCTCCATTTATGTGGATTGGACAGAGCGCTCTTAAATTCGAATCGGCGGGCATGCTTTCGTTGGATCATACTCTACGTTCTAACCTTCGCTAAGCAGATGGTTACTGGTTATGAAATTTGAGTAACGTACAACAGCGTCAATCGAAAACACGGTCAATATTAACAATTTGTTCTGTCAAATATTGGGTCATCTGAAAGAAGAATTATGTTCCATCAGAACAACATCCCATCACTTATATCGTTCGCCAGAAGCCACGAAAGCCTGGTTGTGAGGTTTTTATTACTTTCTTATACGAGGGCTGCTATATATATTTCTGGCCTAATAATGAAAATAGGCATATTTATCAACGAAAATGTTTTTTTTTCCGTTGGATTTGGCTCGTCACACGGTCGATTGCTGTTTTGTTTCGGGCTCATACGCATAGATCCATGGTTCGTCACCTGTGACGATCTTATAAACGTCTTTTGAAGCACCGCGATCGTATTTTTTCAGCATTTCTTTACACCAATCCACACGAGCCTTTTTTGAGCGATTGTCAAATTGTGCGGGATCCAACGAGAACAAACCTTTTTTACGGCCAGGTGTTCATGCAATATCGAATGTATGCTGGTGGGAGAAATGCATAGGCATGCCTCTATCTGAAGGTATGTTACATGACGGTCTTGCATTATCAGTTCACGTACGGCATCGATGTTTTCTGGCACAACGGCTGTTTTTGGACGACCTTCACGGAATTCGTCTTTGAGCGAGCGTCGGCCACGATTGAATTCGTTGTACCAGTTTTTCACAGTGCTATAGGATGGTGCTTCATAGCCATACAAAGATTTTAGTTCATCGATGCACTCTTGTCGTGATAATCCACGTCGAAAGTTGTGAAAAATGATCGCACGAAAATGTTCACGAGTTAATTCCATTTTTCGGCCGAGATGAATTTTTTAATTCCCTGTAAATAAAACAATTCACGATTAAATGACAAAACGTTCTGAGTGATGTTATGCTAAAAAATGTCAAACTTTCCAATGGAAATGTCAGATTGCACCTGGCAACACTTAGTGTTGCCTAGTCCAGAATACATATAGCAGCCCATGTAGATCACCCCTGTTTTTTGTCTGTGGCAAATGATTTTGATGATGAATATATTGCCCAAAAAAAAGCTTGTGAAATTGAATTCCCAATTTTTTGACAATAGAAAATGGGGTTCTTTATAAGTGGTATTACTATCAAGCTATCGTTCAAATAGAAGCAAAAATAATGGATTTAATTTTACTAGACCAGTATAAGCGGCCTATATACATAAATACTTGCACTTGTTTGTAATTAAACACATAAGAATTTAATTGGAATTAACAGCTAGCGGTTACTTGACATATTTATATGTAACAAACACACTCACACACACACCCACAAGCAAACTGTGCAATGTGCTATGGCAACAGGACCAATTGTGTTAAAAAGTCTTCTGCTTAAAAAAAATATCGAAGAGAAGAAAAGTCAAGAAGAAATAAATGCGCGTGTCTGCATGACTAGCGATATAAATGCATTTGTGATGCACATACATACATACAAACGCACATATGTTATTTTATATTTCAGTTGGACAATTTACATTTAATAAATTTGAAATAAAAAATGCATAAATTCCGATTTTTTCGGGTTTCAGCGAATTATGCGAAGCGCTGTGCAGTGGCCGAAAAATCCACACACACACATACACATTTATAAGTGCATGTATGTATACAGGCCACACGTGCGTTGATATGAATTTTCATTTACATACATATGTATGAATGCTTGAGCGCTTATAAATGTAAGCACATGATGTACATGTGTGTGTGTAGGCATATGCGCGTGTGTACATAAATATACAATGTCGGCAGCGTGCATTCGCGCAAAATATTCACATTTTTATCTGAATATTAATTTCGGCCAACCGCTGTTTGGACTACACACACATACACAGACACATACATATACTCGTATATGAACCCGCATACGTATGCCTATGCCGGCTTGGGCGTATAATGAATTTTCGCTCACTCACACTCACATGTGTGTCCGCGTCTATGGCCGCGGTGTGGCACAAATTATATATACACACCAAACACCAGGCAGCTGCAGATAGTGCGCGAGCATGTTTCCGCTTGGTATTTGCATTGACTTGCGCACTTTTTTCCACTCCAATTCAAGCGCACGAAAAAATCCACTTCGCGCTGTGGCTCAGATGGCACGCAACATATGCCAGTGCAGCGCCAGCAGTTTTTTCGCGAAAATTTTTTTTTTTTTGTTTTTCAGCATTTTACTTTTTCAACTGCGCTCAATTGCAATTGCAGTTCTTTAAATTTTTGCACAAAAAAAATTGTAAAAAAAAAATATAAAAAAAAAATATTTACAAAAAAAATAAAAATGTGCAAAATTTTCTGCAAATTTGCAAAAAAAAATCATAAAAAAACCATGTTCTACATAAGTTGATATCAAATAATAGTAAATATTTGCTGGCAGATCTGATAAAATTTTAAAATATTGCGGGTTTTTAAAACTTTGAAAAGTCGCGCGCTCAACCATTTAAATTGAGTTGAGTGGCGTTGTGGTTCGTTTGCGCAAATTAAAAAAATACAAATTGTTATCGAATAAGTAAAGTACTTAGCATGCGTTGGATGTTGGATTTTCCACGTAAAAAAAACACATTTAAGTGGCATGAAAACTTAAAACACCGTTTGAAATGGTAGTTTTAAAAGCGCTAAAGTGGATCAGCTTTGGGGATTTTCGAAGATCTTTTGCAACCACCTTCACACCAAATTTATAGCCACTTATGGTTACGACTGACAACATCAAATAAGCTAATAATACGGAAAATATTAGTTCCTATTTGGTGTGCGCACCGTAAAGGTGGTATTTACAAGCAATTTTCATAATAATAACATTTATCATAAAGAAATTTTGTTCAAGGAAATTTCTATGACGTCGTGACATCACTACAAAATAGCACTAAGACGAAACTTTCTTTAGAATTTCATTGCAGAGCATAGTTCCTTCTGACTAAAGCTACGTTCAGACGAGGATTTATTTTGTCTTCGATCAATTCGGGTCAATTCGGGTCGCACAATTTTTTGCATTTTCTTTCATATCACATTCTTAAACGCTTGTATACGTACGCTTTCTCCAAGCCGTTCGATACCAAACGAGGTTTCAGACAAGGCGACTCTTAATCGTGCAACTTCTTCAATCTACTGTTGGGAGAAAATAATTCAAGCTGAATAGAGAAGGTACAACTTCTACAATAGTGTACAACTGCTGACGTTCGCCACTGGAATTGATATAATGGCCTCTGCAACTACGTCGTTAGTACAGCTTTCTTCAGACTGGACAAAGAAGTGAAGCAAAGGTGATCTCGATGAGCTGTATGGGATACATGAAACCCTTGACATAGTTCAGCGAATTAAGATACAGCGGCTACCCTGGCTAGGTCGGATCGAATGGATGAAAACAGTCCAGCTCGGAGAGTATTCGACGCAATACCCGCCGCGAGAAGCAGAGGAAGAGGAAAACCTCCACTCAATTTAAGAGACCAGATGGAGTGCAAGTCGAGTCGATAATCGTGCGGCTGTCTGTTGTGCTTGCAGCTCCTCTACGTAGAATCTTCCTTGTGTTTGTTGGCGTGCATTTTATGCTGCACAGAGCCAGCTGTACATCTTGGCTGCAGCAAGATAGTAGTCTGAGTCGATGTTAGAACTTCGGAGCGTACGCACGTCTAAACTACGGAAAACGTGTCTTCTATCTATCACAACATGATCGACATGGTTGGCGACTTTCCATCCGGAGACAGTCAGTTAGCTTGGGGAATTCTTCTGTGCTGGAATCTAGCACTACAGATAACCCTATTTCGAGCCCCAGCAAAGTCGATGAGACTCAACCCATTTGGGGATGTTTCGTCGTGAAGGCTGAATTTTCCTCCAAGAGCCAAAAATACCTTCTTTGCCCACCCTGGCGTTAAACTCGGCAAGCACCATTTTGACATCGTGGCGGGGGCATCTTTCATAAGTGCGCTCCAAGCGCTCATAGAAGGCATCTTTGGTCACATCGTCCTTCTCTTCCGTCGGGGCGTGGACGCAAATCAGCGATATGTTGAAGAACTTCGCTTTGATGTGAATTGTGGCTAGACGGTCACCAACCGGAGTGAATGATAGTACTCAGCGACAGAGTCTCTCTCCCACCACGAATCTCACACCAAACTTGCGCTCCTTTATATGGCCACTGTAGTAAATGGAGGATGGAGTCATGTGTAGAAGTTCACGCAAGTGAGGAAAGTTCTCTGATCGCCATTCACTTGGGTGTGGCCAGAAACGATTCTTTTACATATGGCTCAAGCAGCTCACGACTTCCGGCTTTTGACCAAGTATCGTCTGGGTAGCCTAAGAACATCCGTTTGAAGGTGAGCTAAAGTGGGAAGGCGAAACACCCCCTTCAGAGGGTTGTGCGCTAGATTTGGGACCCGCCACGTAAAAAGCACTCCCGAATGAAAGATTACCAACTGCCTCGGAACTGAGTACGTTCAGCCAAAATTAGTGTGTGAGTCACTTCTAAACTATTTTTTTCTTTTTCAGAATCAGGTAACTGTATTCAGTACACAATACAGTAAAATCAACTTTTTTCTTGAGAGATTGAGTAACAATTAAATAAATAAATAAATTTTCCAATTTTCAACGCGGCTAGTCCCCAAAATCTAAATCATTTCCTTCGAATATGAGCACAATCCACTCTTTTTCTCTTTGGAATGGTGTATGAGATTTATCGGACAAGCTTATTAAACAGATGTTATGAAAATTCAAAGTCGGTTTGAAATATAAATTTTGAATTTTTTTAATAATCCAAATACGAATTTTAATAGGACTCAAAGCTGGAATTTTTCTAGGCTCAATTTTGAAATTCGAAGGCAATTATTTTGAAAAACTTCTTATTAGGTATATGGGGGCTCAGGGAAGTTTTGATCCGATGCAATCAATTTTTGACAACTAACATATTAAGAAAAGATTCCATACAGAATTGAATTGTATATCTCCCACAATGAAAAATATTTTCCATAAAAGGTCAACTATAAGCGCTGAGGTCCACGTATTCGGCATTTAGGAACTTTAAAAAATTTTTTTGGTTTTTTGGTCATAAGGTGATGTACTTTAAAAACGGTATTCGTGTGCAGTTCTCTCTCGTTATACCAATTTTTTCTTTATTTGTATACTGGAAGGTGAAAGAATTAAATGAAATTTAATATTTTGTTATATGAAGAGTGAGTGGGGTTATGTAACCAAATGAAGATTTCAACTGAATACTCATCATCAAGCCGCATGTTGCCAAATACTTTACATATAAAATGTGGCATTAAATGTTTTTGTAAAACGGCTATACCACAAGCAACGTTTTCTCTGAAAAATTTTAGCAAAAATTGCTAAGTCAACCGCATAAGCCATTTTTTCTTGCTGCTAAATGCCAATTTCAACCCAAACCCAAGCAACGACTTAATAAGTATTATTTGCCGTTGCATACGATGTTTGCTATGTAAACATTGTCATTGTAGAAAACGAATGTATATACATGTACATATGTATGTAGCAAGTAGCAATAAAGTATTTTTGTACAAATTTTTTCCGACACAACAAGCTCCAGCTTAATCCTTTACAAAGCGCCAAACAAGCCAGCTACGCGCATATAAATGCTTAGCGACATAAAAAGCAGCATTTGGAGCGCATCCAAAAATGCGACTTCTTCGAGGCAGACAGTAACTCTCTGGCGGTGTACAAGTGCATATAAGGATAACGCACACATACATCTATATATACATATATATGTATATAATACATGTAGTAAATGTATTTATTTATTTATATGTACTTAAGTATGCCTTTGTGATCATTTATTTTGCCTCGCCGCAATTTAATGGCACTTTCTCCCATGCTCTGCTCTTGCAAACTATTACTTGGCGGCAAGTTGTTGCAGATTCACTTTATCGTTTCATAGCGAGCCATATACAATCATAGCGAAAAAGCTACACAAGTGAAATATCGAACAAGAAATTGTTGAAAAATCATAAGCTTATTGCAACATTGACCATCAAGCACCAAAGGAAGTGGAATAGCAACGAAAAAAGCATGATTTCAAAGCTAGCTAAAGCCAAACAGAAAAAAATTGGCAAGCGCATATCCTGTTTGTGCTTTTGTCAAGTTCAAGGATTAAATTTTTTCCTACACTTTTTTTGGCATTTTTTTTGCCAAATCGAAACGGAAAGGAATGTAAGCTGTTTGCGAGCGCGCAAAAAACCCAGCAGACATTAAGCAGTCCGTGAGCGGTTAACACACATGCATTAGTTTGTGTGTGTTTGTGTATACTTGTATGCAGAGCACGGCATGCGATGCGTTTAAAAATAGTGCACATGAATTATGGTTTTGTTGATTTGGCGGCAGCAAGTAGCATGTCTTAATATATTTATATACAAGCCACTTGAAAAAGTAAGCATGTCATATACATACTAACATCCCTATATAAACTCGATTTGTGAATATTTTATTTACTTTGCAGTTGATATATTTTAGCAGTAAACAAAAGTAGCTGATTTTGTAATTTATATGCCTTGATATTCATGAACTCAATGCACACAAATTGATGATCTATTAAATATAAGGGCATAAGGCAGGTTTAAAGGCAATCTAATAAAAATAAATCATTTTTTAGGGATATTATAATTCGTAAAGGGTTAAAAACTTTCTTTACAATATTGTGATTGGTGATGAAACGTGGTGTTTTCAATATGATTCCGAAACGAAATGCCAGAGTGCTGAATGGAAGGCATCGAACGCGCCGAAACACAAAATATCGCGCATGGAGAAGTCAAAATGCTGATTTGTTTTGATGATTCCAGGGGTATTGTCCTCAAAGAATTTGGTTCACCCGGCCAAAACGTTACTGCGATATTCTACCTTGGAGTTTTGAAGCGTTTGGAGCGCCGTATTCTATGTGTTCGGCCCGAATATCGCGAAGATGAAAGTTGGCACGATAATGCGCCGTCTCATCGATCGACGCTTGTGACCGATTATTTGACCAAAAATCAAATTTTAACCATTAACCACTCCAGTTATTCACCTGATATGGCACCGTGCGACTTCTTGCTTTTCGGAAAAATGCATTTGGCCATGAAAGGAAGGCGTTATGCAGACGTAGAGGGCATTCAAAAGGCTTGTATCGGCATACTGGCGGCCATACCGGCCAACGAACTAAAACACATTCTTTGGACCATGCAGAAAGCTGTATTGAAACTGAAGGAGACTATTTTGAATAAAATAAATTGATTTTGCCGAAAAACCCATTTGTTCTGGTTTTTTTTAAGTCCTTTGGAACGCACCTTGTATATCACTCGGTCGATACTGTTCTCTATTTGGAAGAAGCTATTAATTTTTCTAAAAAATATCTAATTTCGTTTGGACTCCCTCCTCACAAAATGGTATTGAAACTAGGTTATTTGCTGGTAAAAACAATGAAAACTTTCATAATAGTGTGCATAATACTCACAGTATGTGGTAGCGGAGAGGATGTATGATTCCCCGAATCGCTCTGATACCATCGGATTTACCATTTCTATTTAAACGTTTACAATTTCCTGTAAAGGCATCTTTTGCAATGAACATTAATAAATCGCATGGTCAAACCTTCAACGTTGCAGGCCTACATTTGAGCGTTGACCGCTTTTCACATGGCCGAGTGTATGTCGCTCTTTCAAGTGTAACCTCTAGAGTAAAAATGTTTGTATTGTGGAATGACAAGAAAGCTGTGAACTTTGTATATAAGAACATTCTGTAATATATTAATTGTTGTCAAAATAAAATAAATAGGTAAAAATGTATTGTATGAAATTCCAAAGACAGTAAGAAGTAAGTAAGAAATCTTCATGGTAAAGGGAAAGAGGAATTGATTTACTCCACAGGCAGTAATGAGGCGAAAAATCTATGCAAAGTGGTTGCCTCACAAGTTCATAATCTAAACGAATAAACAACGAATTGCTAATTGTTCTCGGTACTCTTTTCATCTCTTTTCAACTTAGCAAATCTCTTTTCAACGGTTGATTTCCCTGGTGCAGAGCCCAAATTCAACAGTTTTTTCCCCCAAAAAGCAATGCTTTCTTAACACACGAATTGCGAATTGAAACTAACAAAAGTTGCTCCACAAAAATGCTATAGTTCATTAACTATCAGTTATAATCCAACTAATAGAAATCATATAGATGGAGTAGGGGTATTATTTATGTGCAAGCCACAGTAAAGCGTGTACGGGTCCTCTAGTAACCCTATATTTATATCGCTTAGTTTAAAGTGATACGTACTTTCTGTTTCGTGAACTGGTTGCAAGATCATACATACGAAGAAATTGAGTAAACAAATCGCAAATGTACATATGACCGATCTACTGAAATTTTGATAAAAAAAAATTCTAAAAAAAAATATACAAAAAACAATGTTTGCTTCTATTTGTATTATGTTAAAATCATTCTAATTAAACCGCTGCCATATCTTAATTTTTAGCGATTTGACCTGTGGTTAATGTAGCTTTAACACAGTCACGACAACTTTGTTGTCAACTTTTTAACCACAAACATCGCAAGTTTTTGTGATACACTACGTCGCTATGACTTCGCTTACGACTTTCAGTGGCGTTGCTCTAGATTTAATCAGCCTACAGAAGAATACATAAATTCTTTCAGAAAAAGTTTGTTTTCCTAATATTACTAGAACAACAAACAAATTATCGCACAAGGGCGAGTGCTAAGCGAGTTTGCGGTTTTCACAAATATTTTACTTGATAAGGAACTAAACTACGATTTAAGTTTCTTAAAGTGTACCAATTCGATATTATATTTTAGTATTTCAGTAAGTGTAAGTGAGTTGATCTGCAAACCCGATTTATTGTGGAGGAAATATAATAACAATAATAGCGAATTAATAAATATGAATAAACTAAAAGTACGCAATTTGTTTATAACACTCGCCTACATACTAAGTCTACTGATCATAAACAACAAATTTCTATTGGCGCACACTACCAAAATTATGTTAATCGAAACTACTGTTAAACCATTTTCCACTTGGCCCCCCGGTTGCTATAGGGATGAGAAGACTACTTGTGATTGCTATAGCGATGTAGAGCTTAAGTGTAAAATTGTCGACGGACTCAATTCAATTTCCATCAGATTTTATAGAAACCATCGATATCTGTTAGTTACGTGCTACACTATAGACACAGGAACTAATATCGATTTCCTACTTAAACGCAAATTTCCGAAAATTTTACTTGAAACACGTTATATCGGAGTGAACGATTGCAAGAATTTTACACACGAAAGCTATATCAATGACAAAGTGTGGGTAACTCAACAAAATATGAATGAGCTGAATAAAGTGACAGTAATCTTTAACATTGACTTTAATACAAAACCAACGGGATATTTTAGTACAGAATGGAAATTTACTCACCTGCAATTGATTATTAAATCAAATCGAACTGAAATCCGGGAAGCAGATGTTATATACATATTCACTGACTCACTTGATACGCCGCCACAAATGGAAACGCTTACGCTCAGCGTACAAGGTCTAAGAAACCAAACCTTATCGCTGCAAAACTTGACGCAAACAGTCTTTAAACACTTCACTATGCTCCGACAGCTTGACTTAGCCGGAAATAATATGAAAATGTTGGATGCAAAAATCTTTGCAACGCTAACGCAATTGAATTTTCTGAATTTGAGCCGTAATGAAATCCGAGAATTGCCCGAGAGTCTGTTGGCATATCAGCATCACCTTTTGATACTGGATCTGAGTCACAATTTATTGGAATATTTAACGCCACACCTTTTCAATAACACACCTTGGCTATGGCAGTTGAAACTTGCTGGCAATCATCTGCACGACACCGTAGATCTTATGGAGAATCTGAAACCGCTGAATTATCTACATAGGCTAGACATAAGCCAGAACCAACTGCAAACCAATTGGAGCACCAAGACGTCCGGCAATAGAACACCAAAGTTACTGACAACTTTTCGACACAACATGAGTTCGGATTTAGTCGAGGTTCTTAATTATATTACCAAGTTGCACTCAGAGAATTATGAAGATGGCAAGATTAACTCAACGATAATAAATCTAAGTGGCAATCGTTTGCGCGAATTCACGTTGGATTGGCTTGTAGCTGCGAACCTTATATGCCCTTTTGAAATAAACCTAGAGCATAATATGATTGAAAACATTTTTGCTTTACAAGATCTCTTCGGTATGACTGACGATTGTGCACTCGAAATCAAACTAAGTGGTCATCGGATCGCGTGCGATTGTAAATTGGCTTGGATTTACAGGGAAAACTATCGTTCGCTGTTCAATGATTTTCAGTGCATTCAGACGTCAACCAAACAAGTAAAAAATCTCGCGCAGCTGAAACGTAATGAACTGTGTACTTGGGAACCTGTAATGTGCCCCAGAAACTGCAATTGTTACACACAATTTGAATTCCTGCACATCAATTGCAAGGGTGCGCAACATATCGAACAGCTCCCACGCCCCGAGCAAGTTGGGCTCAAGAGTTCGGTACTCGATATTAGCAATAACAATTTCATTGAATTGCCGCTAAACACCACCTTCGGCTACGATAACGTTTCGCAACTCAACGCGTCCTCAAATAAAATCACGAACTTTAATATCAGTCAACTGCCAACCAATTTGACGGTTTTGGATCTACGAAATAATCGCTTAAAATCTTTAGATGATGAATTTTTGCGTAGATATCTCAATGACAGCACAAAACTACTATATCTCTATTTAAGTGATAATCATTGGATTTGCGACTGTTCCACGCAGCAGTTGGTGTACACCATACGTAGACATCAGACACGCATACCCGATGCCGACCAGTTACTCTGTTACTCTACTACTCTGCAGAACGATACACTCCTAATAGACAATGTGAGAGAAATGTGTCCAACTCCTGTTAAAGATGAATATTATCAAAACTTGAATGCAACTGTGATTAGTGTAGCGTCAACCATTATTATTTTACTTTGCATTATCGCACTCTTTTATAAATATAAATTAGAAGTGAAAGTCTGGCTATATAGCTACAACATATTGAGATTTTGCATTAGCGAATGTGAGCTGGATAAGCATAAAACATTCGATGCGTTTATTTCATATGCACACCAGGATGCAGACTTCGTCAACCATACATTGCTGCCGCAACTCGAACAGTGCGAACCACCATTTCGTGTATGCACGCACGAACGCAATTGGCTGGCTGGCGCTTATATACCTGAACAAATCATCGAATCGGTGGAACAGTCGCGTCGGACGATCATTGTGCTCTCGCAGCACTTTATCGAGTCGGATTGGGCGCGCATGGAGTTTCGCACAGCGCATCAATGCTCGTTGAACGAAGGTCGTGCGCGCATCATAATGATTAAATATGGCGAAATCACGAAAACGGACTTATTGGATAGAGAGCTAAGGGCATATTTGGCTATGAATACCTATCTGGATTGGCAAGATGTCAGATTTTGGGACAAGTTACGCTACGCCATGCCACATAAAGTGCGTAGAGAGAAGAGCTCCGATATGCTAAAAACTAACGGCAGAATGTATGTTATAAGACAAGTTGAGGTGAATCGTTTGCATGAAGAAATTGTTTAAATTTGTCACACTTCCTTTGTGGTAAAGAAAATTGTTTGCAGTGTGGTAAGAGTTATCAAGAATACATATATATTTATGAAAATACAAATATATTACCTTTTATTGCAGTTACTTTGTGAAATCTTCCGTCTGATTCTTCTGTGCCACAAAGAGTTGTTCAAAATGTTGCTACTAAGAGAAAGATTGAAGATAGAGATAATCTAGACCAACCTGCCTACCAAGCAGCGAAGATCGCATAAACTCCTCAATGTCATTTTATTATATCTCAAGTAAATATTTAATAAATTTTCCTGTATAATTAATTAAAAAGCTCACAAGCATATCAGTATAATTAATTAAAAAGCTCACAAGCATATCTGTTTATATATACAAAAATTATTTACTTAAATATTTCAACAAAAAAGGAAGCGTAAGTTCGAGTGCAAGAGAATATTTTATGAATAGCCTTGAAAGATGCAATGCTTAAATGCAATGAGGAATGGTACTGTCAAATGCTTACCGAAATTTAAGTTAAACAATTAATGAGGGTACCTAAAATTCCGCCGAATACATAATCAACAACGATGATACAGACGATTGTGAAGAGTTATGATTGGATTTGAACGATTTTTGTTCATAAGGTGGCATAGAGTAAAGGCATTATTCGTGAAAAGTTTCAAGTTAACTCTTCTTGATTTGTGTACTTAAAAGTTAAGGGGGTATTCTACTCTAGAAATCAAATTTTGTGCAGTTTTTTGAATTTAAAAAAAACGAAAAATATTTTTACCATCAATTTTTTTATGGTGTTTTTATTAATATCTTAAGAATATTGAAAGAAAAATTTACAAAAATATATTAAAAATTAAAATAATTAGAGGGGGGGAGAGATAGGTGTAAAAAAAATGGCGCATCCTGGTGAGATTTATCCTGACTCTCCTGGTGGTCTGAAAAAAAAAAATCAAAAGAAATTCTTAATCAGTAAGGATGCTATTATAGTCCCTATTTCAGGGAACACGAAAAATGTTTTTTTTTTTTTGGAAAATGGCGACTGCCTGAAAATAAAAACCATTTTTTACGCTTTTTTTTTGAAATTCCTGAATTTTTTTTAAATATTAAAAACAAAGGATTAAGGATTATATAAAGATAAAGGATAAAGGATTATATAAAGAAGGTTCACACAAAATTTCAAGTAAATCGGTTGTATAGAACTTGAGATAATGCCGGTACCGTGTGGAAAAAAGCCCTTTCGAGAAAACCGCGTTTAAAAAAGTGAGTCTACCTACCTACCGGGCTAGGTACTGCGTCACTAAAGTAACTGTAGCTCTTAAAATAATTTTAATTTTTAAAAATGCCTTGGAGGATATGTTCTTAAGGGTCTAAACTTTAAATATATGAAAAAAATCGAATTTTTCCAAATTCTAGAGTAGAATACCCCCTTAAAGAACCGAATGGAACTTCAAATTGTGGTATATGGGAAGAATGGAATATAATAGAAATATTACATTCCAAACTCTGTCG